>NC_036243.1:19648219-19649592 GCF_002742605.1 Olea europaea var. sylvestris | reverse complement strand
CGATTCCTGGTGGGAACCTTTGATCCAATAAAGGAGGAATTATTGGTGGATTAATCACCATGGAGGAGGCTCCCTTTGGGGAATGAGTAAAAGCCATGTGGAAACCTGGGAACCAACAAGGGCACATCCTGCGATTTACCTCCCTGAGCAGCTGAGGGGCCGGAGGTTCAGGGACGAGGATATAATCTAGCGCAAGCTGGGACACCTCGTTAAAAAAAATAATAATAATAAAAAAAGCTCTAGTGACGAAACGGTGAAAACTTCAAGCTTGGGGTTTAACCTTTAGAATAGAATAAAGAGGTGAAAGAAAGCTGTAGTGTGTGAAGTTGTATCACTTTCTTTTAGTACGACGTTGACAGACGCTTACCAAAAACCTTCACGGAAGAAGCTTGTTTCGTGGCTTTCGAGGAAAGCGATAATTAAGAACCAAAATTCAATTACTGAACCAAAGGGAGGGCCCCATCGAGTCAGGAAAGCACTAAGAATTATCAATGCAATTATTGAAGCAAAGGAGCAAAATATCTCTACGATAATTATCATTTTAATTTTTTGAGTGGACTAAGCACTGGAAAATAGTTATATTCCACTAAAAATAATTCCTTTCCTTTAATGGAAAGGATTTGGACAGATGCTTTTTGTTGATCTACAATGCAGTTTAACTATCAAATAGTTGATATGTATTAAGCTAATAAATTATTGCCCCTGTTTGAACTCCATTCTTCAGGAAAAATACATTATTTTACAGTGTTTTGACATAATTTCAACCACACATTTTTCAATAAAATAATATTACACATAAATCTAAAATTTTTTCTTATTTTTTAACCACACATTTTTCATCAATACACTATTCAAAAATACATTTTTCCTACAAAATGGGGCCAAACAAAGGCATTAATATATTCGACGGTGAGCAATCCATCTTTATATGCCCTACAAGGCGCACTCCTACAAAATCATTGCAGTTCCGTTCTTAGATTACCTTTGAATTTTCAATTTTTTCAAACATCATCTCCGGCCCCACACTGAATGATAGTAGACAATACAATTTGTGGTTCACGTGGGTATCACGAGAAATATATGAAATTGACCCAAATAAAAGAGGCCATTTTCCAAATTAGCCCTTGACTTTTCCAAACATTTGTAACTACTTAAAATACCCTTAAACAAATATTAAAAACAACCTATTTCAAAATAAAAATCTTCTATCTAAGTTCTTAAAAAATTGACAAGTAATTTTTCTAAAAATTTGAAAGAATTATTAATGAATAATTATAAAATAAAAAAACCCAAATATAAGAGAGGACCATATAATATAAAAAAGGTTGTTCAAAATAAAAAAGAAATTAAGTTTGAAAAAGATAAATTAGAAA
>NC_036243.1:19646279-19648119 GCF_002742605.1 Olea europaea var. sylvestris | reverse complement strand
TCACCTTCACCACCATGGAATCGATAATAGAAAGGAGTAAGAAAAAAATATTTCAAAATGGTGTGTGGCTATAAAAGTTGGGAAAAGTCAAGATGAGAAACAAAGAAATATGTATTTGCAATCCCTTTTATGTATTTAATAATCCATTGTTCATGAAGTTGTTGAAAGAGCAGAAAAAGGAAAGTGGCTTCGATCATAAAGGCAGCCTCACATCTCACCACCTTCGACAAAGGTCGTTAAGGAGGTCATCGGCACTAGCGACATCCTGGAATACCATAGCGATCGGCACTCAGTGGTTCTTGCTTCTAACCACTAGATAAACATTAATTTTGATGGAGAGAGGTTGCTCATTCAAATGGTTCATGAAGGTAAACTTTTACAGCTTGATTGGTACTATTATTAACTCAGTTTCATCCAAGGTTGGAAACAGTGAACTTAGGCCTAAGTTTTATACAAAGTTATGTTATAATCATTTTGGTTGGGCTTCAAAATAATGTGAAATTGGTATTGGAGATTTATTTTTACCAATCCCATGTTTTCTGAGTGGGTGTGAAGTTTTTGGGCCATCTGGGCTTAGAAATATTAAGAAGCCAACTTAGTTTGAAGTAATATATTGATGGACTTTGGCGGACTTGGATCAAACATTTTATGCATAATTTGGGATAGATTATTTTATTTGGGTCTCATAGCATCAGATATCATCAAGCCCTTTGGACACTTCTACTGGCTGCTAATGACTTTTATTTGCATTGCCTTACAAATTAATTATTAGGCCCAATGGTTCTATTGGTTTCGTTTGGGCTGACACTTATTCTAAACTGAAGGCAGAAACACTACAGTCTTGGAAACTACAAATTGCAATTTACATACAAAAAGGATTGTCCAGGGTACCGTTTTATCTTAGTGGTGAAAAGCTTATCCAGCAACTGCATTTGATTTTCTTTCATTCAGAAGGAGAAGGTGTCGTCAAGAAAGAATATTTTTTCATGATCATCGGGTTATTCCAAACCCTCATGCCTATATCATGTCTCATCTCCTACTACGACTCTCTGTTCAATATGTTGGCTGCAACTGTTTTATTTCAGCCACCATTTCTATCTGCTCTGCTTGGGCTCTCTTTCGGCAAAAAATGGTAAATAAAATATATAGGAGATGGTGTTACTTCATTATTAAAATTCCTTCAAAGATATAGCATGACAGGAAACTTGGAATTTTATTAATGCTAAAGGCTCGTTTGAAGAATTCAACTCACAGTAACGTGGACAACACATGCATTCACTTTCAAACTCTCTAATTCTTTAGGTTTATTCACTATTGAATTGCAAATTTAATTTGGCACCAAGTGGACATTTTTCTTGTTGCCATGTATGGTTCTCCATATTATAAAGATATCATGGTAAAGTCGCCCTCCGGGGCACTTCTCCACTGGCAAATGATGGGTTCTCTCAAGACTGGTAGTTCAGAGGTCGTGGGTTCGATTCCTAGGGCTCTTGGAAGGCAAGGCATATACTGGAATGCAGGATTTATCCTGGAAGGCAGGAATGTCTTGGAAGGTAAGGCGCAACGTGGGTTGGCTCACTAGGCACTTTGACAGTTCAGTTGGAGAGGCGCTCGGACCCTAGTTAGTAGGAGGCACATCCCGCGATTTAATTGGTCTGTGTGAAGAGGGGTCGGATCACAGACCCAAGGAATAATCGTCGAAGGCGGACACCTTGATAAAAAATAAAATAAAATAAATAAAATAAATAAATATATATATATATATATATATATATACACATACATGGTAAAGTATGATTATCTGGGTATCCTACAAATGTTCGATAAAAAGCCCGGCTCG
>NC_036243.1:19639609-19640899 GCF_002742605.1 Olea europaea var. sylvestris | reverse complement strand
TAATGGTTAATACCAATGTGAAACGGTCTTAGATGAGTATTCATGCATAGGTTGGTGGATGTAATTTAGTTGACATAAATCTTTTTCCTTAAATCATTTTGAGAGTGACCTCCAATTGTAATGTGCACAAGACTCCGTCTTCGGTTGATTATTGCTGATATATCCTAGTTGAGCTCTCAACGACGCTTATTTTTCAGTTTTTCTGAGTACATGACTTGATCAACTATCGGATCTTAGTAAGAAAATAGTACAATTAACATGCTTCAATTTTTACCATCACTTTCGGCATTTAGATTAACTTGGTCAGTTGATTATCCATGTCCAATTTTTTAGACACTGCAGTAGTTAGCACATCATTTGATTGCATCATATTTTTCTTTGATTCTTTGATCAACTATTAGAAAATTGAAACATATTGAATTAATTAATGTAAGTTTTGATGAAACTACACTGCAAGAGAAGGGTATGTTTATCTTTTTTATTTTTGTATTATTATATATAAGAAGTTGTGTTGAACATTAGAATGAATATGAATTCATGTTTGTCTTCATATGTTAGTGGCAGACACTAGATATTTTTAAAAATAAAGTAATAATCATTTTTCTTTTGTCTTTTTTGTTGTTAATTAAT
Source organism: Olea europaea var. sylvestris (assembly GCF_002742605.1). Taxonomy (NCBI): domain Eukaryota; kingdom Viridiplantae; phylum Streptophyta; class Magnoliopsida; order Lamiales; family Oleaceae; genus Olea; species Olea europaea. Next base: position 19,640,269 of record NC_036243.1, on the reverse strand, counting down.
CAAATCGTTATTGGCGATCGAGAAAACGTGTGAATGTAATTTCTAAGAAAATATGCCATTTACTTGTGTGCAATAATTATGTCCTTCTTCCACCTATGGTGAATTAGGTGAAAACATGTTTTGTTCCTAATAAATTTAGCCTATGTTTGTGTTTCCTTGTTAAAATTCTACTTTTGAAAAATGAATTGTAGGTGAGTAATACTTATGGATATCCTACAAAATGTGTAGTTAAAAATAATGTTTGACTTAAAAAGTAGTTTTTAAAGAGATAAAAATGTATCCCAACAAATTATTATAATGGTTTAGGTTTTGTTCGCCATTGTGTATAAAAAGATATTTATAGGTAGGGAAGATTTCGAGATGGCGAAAGCTAAGGGGGTGTTCTCTTTGTGTTTCAGTTTTGTGTTTTAAGTTTTGAATTCATTTTGAGTTTTGTATTTTGAGTTTTTGTTTTGAAATTCTTGAAAATGCGTTCTTTTTGTTAGTTTCTCAAAACAAAAAAAAAAATAATTTTTTTTTTTAGAATTTTGAGAATCACCACAACACCACCTCAAAACACCAAAAAAAAAAAAATTAATTTTTATTTATTTTTTTTTTAATTTTGAGAATCACCATACTATCTCCTCAAAAAAAAAAAATTTTAATTTTTAATTTTTTTTT
>NC_036243.1:19626326-19639411 GCF_002742605.1 Olea europaea var. sylvestris | reverse complement strand
AAAAAGTGTTTCCCGCGTTTTCAATTTTTTCAAGTTTTACACTGAAAACGCCCAAAACGACAAAAAAGTTGTTTTGTGTTTTCTTCACAAATTTTTTTCGTTTTCGAAAACGTTTTCTAAAATTCGTTTTCGAAAACGGGAAAGAGAACACGTTTTCACCGTTTTGAAAAATCGAAAACAGAAAACGACCCGAAAACGGTAAAGAGAACAGGGCCTAACTAACCTATTTGACAACGACTCCCTTTGTCCCATTTATATATGCTAACTTTATTTATTTTCTTGTTCTAATTATATAGTTTTATTTCTTTATCGAGACTGTTTTGTTTTGTTCGTTTACTGATACACCATTTTTTAATTTACCTAGTTATCATTAATTTTTCATGTTTAATCTTGAAATTGTACAAATATAATTAGAGGTAAACTGGGAAATTTTTTTGTAAAAATTTCTTTTTCAATAATATTAAATAAGATTTTTTAATTCGTATGAAAAACAAAGTCAGCCTACATAAATGGGATGAGAGGAGTATTAAGAAAAGTGTTTTGAAAAAAAAAAAAAAAAGGGGAACAAGTTTTGTAATAGTAATTTTTTGGAGAATGTGTGGTTAAAAATTAGAAAAAAAATTTGGGTTATGTTAAAAATATTTTATTATGAGAATGTGTATTATGAATTTAGTTTTATTTTAATAGTTGTCAAACAGGAATAAATAAGATTGAGCAATATTTATCCAGGAGATTCTTGATCCACTTCGAACTATTGAAGTTGTTGTAGTGGCAACATAAGAAATCGTTTATCAAGGCATAACTCATCCTGAAAATGATGTTATAATTATTTACTTGTCACGATTTTAGCACTCGTAACATTCTCCTACCAAAGAGCTAATGTAATGACTTAGACATCAACTTCATGACCTACACATAAGCTCATCGTCATTTCAAAGGTAAGATGAAAATTACTAATCCAGGATTATTATTGCTATTTTATCTAATTAATTACCGTGAATACGATATTATCTTGATGATTTGGTGTGATTACATTTGTTGATACGAGTGTAGCGATAATATTAAATTCAACGCTTATAACAAAAACAATTACACTTGCAGATGTAAAATGAGCTGGACAACGTATTTAAAATCACAACCAACCCCCTCCTTGACAGAACACTCACAGTTGGAGGGGAGGTGCACTTTTTCTAGCATTTTTTATTCACGCGAGTTTCACACGTATGTGAGTGTATGTCAACCAACGTGTCAATCATTTTCTAGTAAATGAGCTTTATTCTTAAATTTATGAGTGGAAAGTTGAATTCGACTCACGCCACTAGCTCGCTCTTTTGTGGGGCAATTCGAGTCGACTTTTTATGAGCGGAAAGTTGAAAATTGCACTTTTTAGCTAAAATATGAGCCTAAACAAGCCTTAACATTTGAGCTGGTGAAGGTTAACTCCACTTAATTACCTCTAATTGGATTTATCATTACAAAGAGAATCAAAAAACAAAAAAAACAAAAAAACAGTACATATTAAAAAAAAATTAAACGAGTACATAAATAAATGCACCAAAAAGGAAAAATAAAATTCAGACCAGAGCATCAGCTATGGCGAGACAGTGATAAGGACAAGTCCGAGGGGCTTTTCCGTCAATTTGAACCTCGAAGTTCGTGGTCCCACGCGGCCATCATGCATTATGTCCCTTGGAACTGACAAACCCCAATGCAATCCAATTTCCCATTCCCTTTCCTCTCTATCTTCTTTCTCCTCTTTAAACCAAAACATAACGAGTGGATATTAATTATTTCTTTTCCTCTCTCTATCTTCAATTTTAGAAAGTATATAAATAATTTTCCTTAATGACATGTTACAGTGATCTGATCTGTATATTTAAAAATATCTTTGAATACTCGCTATTAAAATAAGGAAAGTCACTTTATAAGAAAATCAAGTTACTCCATCAGTGCATACGAAATTTCCCAGAGAAACTGTTTGATGTTTCATCTTTCATTCAGGGTGTCGATGTTCTGTTCTTGATTCTTGAATCTTGCCAAAAGAAAGAAAAATAGTATTGAAGAAAAGAGAAAATTCTCTCATACCCAAAAAAATCTCTATACAAGAAGAGTGAAACCTTAAAGAAAGGACAAAAAATGGGGGAAACAGCCCATCACAACCACCAACACCCGCCGGCCCATCACAACCACCAACACCCGCCGAATCCCATGCCTCCGCCTCCAGTAGTAGTACCTCCTCTTGGTGCTGCCAGAGGCCCTGTTTATCCTCCGACAGAACAGCTCATCCAGATGCACTACTGCATCCATTCAAATCCTTCCTGGGGTCAGTACTTTTTCATTTCTTTCTTGTATTTAATTATGTTCTGAGATATAAAATATTGGTGAAAAAGGTGAGGGCTGAAGAATAATTCTTATTTTGTTTTAAAATCTGAAAAGGTGTGGTCTTTTTCAGTCATAAGCTTTTCCAACTTGCATGTCTTTTTGGTCTGTTTTGGAGGGGACTTAATAACAAAGATTGTAACTTTTGTTAGGATCTTTCAAACTGGGAATTTTGATCTATGCACTTTCCATAGTTAAGTTAAAGTTTTTAGATTCTCCCGACAAAATGAGGCTGTGTCTATCAAATTAAGAATTATTATACTCAAGACAATAATTAAATGTCAATTAGGCTTTGTTGGATTTTTAAAATTCCATTTCTTTTCTGAAGAAAAATCTTTGTATACGTTCGCATCTAGAGCTAGTTTTTTGTTGTTGTAAATCCTTCTAGTAGCTGCTAATTGTAAGTATAATTTCCATCTGCAGTACAAACTGCTGTGCTAGGTTTCCAGCACTACATTGTTATGCTTGGAACAACTGTGATGATTGCAACTGCCCTTGTGCCTCGGATGGGTGGCAGTCATGTTAGTCCTTCAACCTCCCTACACTTCTTAATTCTTATTATGTCATGAAAAATATAAGTGACTTTCTATAAATCTCGTGAGCAGGGTGATAAAGCTCGAGTGATTCAGTCATTGCTCTTTATGTCGGGAATTAATACCCTTCTGCAAACTTGGTTTGGCACTCGACTTCCAACAGTGATGGGCCCATCATTTGCGTATATTATATCAGTATTGGCGATTATCAATGATTTTTCTGATAGTACATTCGCAAATGAACACGAGGTAAGATCTGGTGGTTCGACATTCATTTTAGTAAGCTTACATGATTACATCAGCTTTTATATATTTGATGGATGCACATCTAAAGAATGACAGACATCACCTTTCCTTTTCTCATTATTCGAGTTAGTTTCCCTTTTCCTCATGGTGTGTGGATCTTTTAATGCACAAAGCTTAAGTAGTTCATTTCATGTGTTCCCTTTTCTTTTGACCTTCAATATCCTTTTTAATTGCTTCTAGTCTTGTGCTTGTAGAGGTTCACTCACACTATGAGAGCTATTCAAGGATCGTTAATAGTATCCTCACTTATCAACATTGTGATTGGCTATAGCAATGCTTGGGGAAATCTTACACGGTAAATAGCTTTCTATGTAACTATCTAATATCTCTCTGAGCTTGTAGAAAACCTTATTTTCTTTGTTTTTTCGGTAGTCCTTATTCTTATGTTGCTTTCCCCTTTATTTGATTTGATCTTCCTTGCAGGTTCTTCAGCCCGATTGTTATAGTTCCAGTAGTCTGTCTAGTAGGTCTTGGTTTGTTTGCTAGGGGCTTCCCACAGGTATTCTCTCTTCTTATAAGCTTTGATGCCATTTGAAATTGATGGTTTGTATGAGTTCATATCTGCCCTTTTGTTCTGTACAGCTTGGAAATTGTGTGGAGATTGGCCTACCCATGTTGATTCTGCTAGTTATCGGCCAACAAGTAAATCACATTTTCTTGCCTAATTGTGTTGCTAGTCTCTTCTCAGAAAAATTGTAACAGTGTGCTGTGTGCAGTACTTGCAACACATTTTTCCAGCTGCTGGATCCTTGCTTGAGAAGTTCGCTTTGCTCGTCTGCATTGGAATTATCTGGTCTTTTGCTGCAATACTTACTGTTGCTGGTGCTTACAACAATGTGCGAGAGCCGACCAAATTAAGCTGTCGTATAGACCGTTCCTTTCTCATGTCATCTGCTCCATGGTATGTGATTCAAACAGGATATGCAAATTGGGAGCACCCTTTTGTCCCTTTTGTTATTTATGTTTATTTTATTATGTAGGATGTCTTTAAATAATAAATATCAAGTTGCAAGTTGTTTAATCTTTTTCACTCAAGACTTTCTTGTTTAAAAAAACCTACTAGGATTTCAATTGCTTTTCTGGTGGTTATTGAAAGCACTTTGAGATTTTCTCAATTGTGATAGATAGAAATTTTTTTTTTGGGGCGTCTTCCACTGCATCAGTATGTCCACATTTTAGCTATGTGCCTTGTGGATACCGACTTTTTCTTACTTCTTACCTTGATGTTTCTTCGTTAGGATCAAGATTCCATATCCTTTCCAGTGGGGCACCCCTATATTCAGAGCAAGTCATGTATTTGGGATGATGGGTGCTGCACTTGTTTCTTCAGCCGAAGTATGTTTGCCCTTTGCTAACTCAAGCAACAGACTGCATTCTATTTTTTTCCATATTTATATATTGTATTCAATCATGAAATTTACCAATTATGATCCTTAAAAGAATGAATTAAACAAAACCATTGTTACGTATACTATACCTGATAATCTAAGCCTTGTACAGTCACTTAGAAAAAATGCCTTTTGGCATTGTTTTCCATTGCTTACAAATTCATATTGCAGTCCACTGGAACATTTTATGCTGCATCGCGCCTTGCTGGTGCTACTGCACCTCCAGGACATGTGCTAAGCCGGAGCATTGGTCTGCAGGTCTGTTCAATCACTATCAGTTTATAACAGTGAATTTCTTCTGAAATAAATTATATGAGTATTTTACAATATACGTTGTATTTCTCAGGGTGTGGGCCAGCTGCTTGAAGGGATATTTGGTGCTGTTGTTGGGACTGCTGCTGCTGTGTAAGCAGCTGATATTTTATTACAAGTTCAATGAATTTTACTTTTCAGTACTAGTCAAAGTTGAACGTGCATTGCACATTATTCTAAAATACTTTATAAGTGATGTAAAAGTAATTTTTTGTACTAATTTGTTGGAGGATTTGATGAGTCTCGGACAAATTAAAGAAAATAAAATTTAACATAAAAATTTAAGAGAATAAAATTGTACTCTCAATTTCTATGATTCAAAGTTTTTGTAATGATAAAATACCATAAATGAGTAATCTTTTTATATTACATTTGTTACATAAAAATTAATTATTAATACATAAATTTAAACACCGTTAAAATTTCTTAATACATGAATATGAATTAATTCATCTATAATAATTCTAGATTTATGTAATTCAAGATTCATCAAATGAAAATTCATTGAATCTAGATTAATTTCTCTTCCTCGCCTACTGTGGCGCTCATAGTCGGAACACTTCTAGACAACACTCTTGAAGCCAGGCGAATTGAGGAGAGAGGACTTCCATGGTTGATACCCTTCCATCGCAGGAAGGGAGACAGTAGAAATGAGGAGTTCTACAGTTATCCTCTAAGAATAAGCGAGTATATTCCTACCAGATTTCTCTGAAAAACGATAGTTCCCTGTACATTGTCAAGAGTTCTCATAGTAACTTGCTCTGGTGTGTATGGATATGCATAATTTTCGTGGTCATTTCAATCTTTTAACATTCATGGGCACAACGGAGGACAGTTTGTGGCAATGTGTAAGATTGTGAATTGGGGGAGAACTGAGATATTCGAGAACATTTTAAATACACAAACAAGTATTTTTGTGCATGCATTTTACGAGCGATGTATTGCGTGTCATTGGTGTTGGAATTTGGAAGTGGAATTATCTAGAAATTTAAAAAAAAAATCTTTAATTCAATAAACAAGATTGTTTAGATGTTCATGTGTATGTTACGTCAAAAATAAAGGATTTGAATTTTTACCTATATTCAATTATCGATTTTTTAATTAATTTGGAATCACGAATTTTCAATTTTTTGGATCATGAACTTTCAGCCTTTAATTTTAAGAATTTGATATTTCAAACATCTAAATCTTTTATAGTATTCTCTAAAATCAAGAATATACTGATGTGTGAACATCTTCTTTTAAGTAAATCAAGAACTAATTTTTAATTAAATCAAGAACTATTTTTTGTACGGGACGATCAATAAAAGGTAAGATAATTAATATTTACTCTTCAAATTAGAATAATTATTGTAGAATTTTTATTCAATCTCATAAAATTTCTCGTTTTCATCTAATTTTTATTTATAGAAATAGAATGTTACAACTCCTGTACAATAGTAATTTTACGTTTAAATAAGAGTTTTAATTAAAATTAAAGTAAGATTTTAATTCAAATTCAAATTCAATTAGTTTACATTTAATTACAAGTGTAGTGTTGAAATTTCAATTACAATTATAATTAAGTTTGCAACTTTCATAGTGTTGACCCCGGAAATTGGTCCTTCCACGTGGCCAATCGAAAACTACTCCACGTGTTCCTTCCTGCGCACAATTAGCGAGTAGTCAGGCGTACACGGCCGGAACCAGTGGGGGTGGTGGCGGCCGTATACACTCCGACGGTCAAATCAAATTTGAGTGATCGGAACAATATCCAGGGGGCTATGCAAATCAACGATAAAGGGGGAGGAGAAAATATAAACTTGCTATGGAGTGCTATGTAGTAAGAGTTTCATTACCTTTGCCTCTTGCCAAACCTTGGGTATTTATAAGTGGTATGAACCGTTGAATGTGTAACGCGTGTATACATCCGACGGTATGAAGTGTCTGCTCATAGGCGTCAATCAGTCGCGTTTTGTAGAGTGGGCGGACAGTTTGTTTCTTCTGAGTTGAATTGACATAAAGTTGATAAGTCACATCAACTAGCATCATAGAGACGTCAAATCAATTTAAACCTTAAATGCAGGACAAATTTCAAATTGGCGGCGGATCTTCTAACTGGGGTCCACTTGATCTCGACCTCGGAGGTGAAATGTTTTGGCAGGTCAGTAGTAGGAATCGCTATATCATTTCGGGTAGTAGGAATTGCTATATCACTTCGGAGACACTTTGGAAGGGTCGTTTTCAGGTCGGAATATGTGGTGCTGCGCGGGGTCCACTTGATCTCAACCTCGGAGGCGAGATGACACTTCGGGATCCGAGGTGTGTAGAATCGGAGCGTAACAGTTGTCCCCCAAGTCCGAGGATGAATATTTATATCATGCGTGGACTTGCTTTTCTGACCGGACCGCAAGTCATGAGAGTTTTGGGGGTTGATCTGTTGCAGCAATCGAGGTTATGATAACAGGCAGACGTGCCAAAGCTTTGTTATTGTGCGTAGCGTACGAGGCGGTTAACCAGCATGGAACGACGCGTAAGGTGCATCGAAACTTCGCGAATACGGTGCACTGACCCCACGGACCGACGCGTTGGGAGAGGGCTGAAACTTTGTAAAGTATGGGATAAACGCAGAGTCCGAGGAGATGACCCAAAAGGGCCTTCGCGTCAGGTGCGTCCAAACTTTGTAAAGTTGGAGGAGGAGCTCATCTGCTACCGGCGCGCTGACCTAAAAGGGCGACGCGTTAGGAGATGGCTGAAACTTTGTAAAGCATGGGAGGAAACGCAACGCCCGAGGCGATGACCCAAAAGGGCCTTCGCGTCAGGTGCGTCCAAGCTTTGTAAAGTTGGAGGAGGAGCTCATCTGCCACCGGTGCACTGACCCAAAAGGTCGACGCATTGGGAGATGGCTGAAACTTTGTGAAGCATAGGAGGAAACGCAGTGTCCGAGGCAATGACGCAAAAGGGCCTTCGCGTCAGGTGCGTCCAAACTTTGTAAAGTTGGAGGAGGAGCTCATCTGCTACCGGCGCGCTGACCCAAAAAGGCGACGCGTTGGGAGATGGCTGAAACTTTGTAAAGCATGGGAGGAAATGCAGCGTCCGAGGCGATGACCCAGAAGGGCCTTCGCGTCAGGTGCGTCCAAGCTTTGTAAAGTTGGAGGAGAAGCTCAATCCGAGGCGACCCAAACGTCAAATGATTTGACAACTGTTGCGTGTTTTCAAGGTGACAATTGGGTGCCATGCCTATTCTCCTAAAAGGCTGTTGTGGCTACTAATTATTATTGACGCTGGTTGTAACCGAGGTGACGCGTTTCAAGCAAGCGTGAAAGTCACAGCGACATCTTGGGCGTAGATCAAATCTGGCGTTTCATTTCAACGGCCTAGATTGAGGATGCGACGAACGGCTTAGATTGATCGCATTTGAATTCAACGGTGGAGATCGGATTTGTTTTTCTATAAAAGGAGGACTCGGGGGTTTTCTCAGGCTTTCTACCCTTGAGAAACTAACATTATACTTTGCTCTCAAATTATTGGCGATTTTCGGCGTTTTGCAAGCAATTCCAGCAAGAAAACTAGACTTCCGGCGAGAAAACTAGACTTCCGGCGACCTTACACTATTTTCGGCTAGGAAAACCTCCAAACCCGTAAGTTTCAGCACCTATTTAGGCTTTTAAATTTTGAAAGAATGGCCTCAGAGGGGAGTTCTGTTTCGGGGAGGGGTTTAAGAATAGTGAGGGTGGACGAGCCCATTGTGGCGACCTCCTCAGAAATAGCGGGGCCAATAATGGGGGGGAGAGTATATGGAAACGACCGGATAGCCCGCCAGATACCTATGTGCATTGAGGGGCGTCGGACTACCCATCAAAATTAAGGGAGGCCGACCTGGGGAGACTTAGGACAGAGTATAGGATCCCTGATATCGTAGACTTGATCCTCCCTCGGGCCGGAAGAGAGAACCTGCTACCCTAGGCCAGGCTGTGTGGCCATTAGTGAGGCGATCCTTAGGGCCGGACTTAGGCTGCCCGTTCACCTATTCTTTAGGTTGGTGCTTAGGTCCTATGGGCTAGCCCCAACGCAGCTCAATCCGAACTCCTGGAGCCAGATAATGGGCTCCTGAATGTTGTGGAAAGAGGCGTCATTAGGGGTGGAGATGCCCCTTTCCGTTTTCCAGACCCTCTATATTCCCAAGGTTACTGCTGGGGGGGATAAGACCCGGGGGTGGTATTACCTTACATCATGGGGTTCCCACACTCCATTCGTGGTCGATCTGCTGAGCTCCATCGAAGAATGGAAAAGCTCATGGTGCTGGGCAGCAGAGGGCGATGGGACACGATGGAGGGGGACTCCCTGGCGCCTCTTACAGTTCCAACGAAGTTTTCAACACTTAGTGAGTATAGTAGTAGTTGCTTCTTTTATTTCTCTTTGGTTCGAATTGTGTCTAACAGTTATGTTTCCTTTGTAGGTTCTCTTCCTCAGTGCGAGCTGTCAACGGAGGACTTCGACACCATCTATGTCATTTATCAGCTGCCTCAAAAGAAGAGGTCCTATCACAGGCTGATCCAAAAGAACATCCATTTTATTACTCACGATTTAATGGCATCTCAAGGTAATAGGACCGAAGTCTTTACTTTTTATTCCGAACTCCCAAGACTTGTATTAATTCCTTATTTGCTTCTTTACAGACAACTTTAACAAGAAGCTGCCAGTGCGCCCCGACTTCAAGACCATCCAGAAGATGATGGCTGAGGCACGGGCGTTGAAGGTCTCCTCCTCCTCGTACAAAAAGCAAATGGAGGAGTTGGTGGAGGCCAGTAAGAGGCTCCAACCTCCGATGGAGGAGGAAGTACCGGAGGACCCGAAGGCTGACCTCCGAAGGAAGGGCAAGAAAAGTGCCGCCCTTCCCAGACGCCCAACTGTGGCGAGGCCACCCCCAGCTTTGAAGCAGACCACAATTCCCACGGGGGTGGCCCTCCCAGAGAGAAGGCCCGCTCCAACTGAGCCTGTCGCTGCCCCGGGCACAACACCCCTTGCTGTAGTGCCCATTGATCAAGCTCCGGGGCAGCAGAAGAGAAAAATGCCCCGTCCCTCTAAGAAGGTCGACTTTCTGGGCACCAATCCTGAAGAGCCCGTAAGAGAAGTGTTGAAGGCTCTTCCTTCCGAAACAGCTGCGGTGGCGATGGTCCACAATAAATACTGGACGAAAGAGTGGAGGGACCACACCGCCTCCTGCACGGCTGAGGATCTGGTGGCCGTGAACAGCGCCTGTGTGGCTCGGGCCCTGAGCACAAGCATCCAGTTTGAGGGCTTGGTGAAGGATCTGAACCATAAGAGGGAGGACTCACCAAGCGCCTCGAGGAGGTGATGCATTATGGGGATGCCGTGCGGGCGGCTCAGGCCAGCCACACAGGCAGAAGAGGGGAAGAAAGCTACTAAGGCCCAGCTTACTGTCGCGCAAGCAGAAGTGGAGCGGCTGAAGAAGGAGCTGTATGAGGTGGAATGCCAAGTGGCTGTTGTGACTCGACGACTTGATCACCCCAATGAGCACCACAAGCTCGCCACAGAGGCCTCCAACAAAGAAAAGGCAGAGCTGAGGCAGAAGGCAGAGGCCCAATCAGAAGAGATTGCCTCTTTGAAGGAGGAATTGAAGTCTGCGGGGGAGGTAGCAGTCCGGAGCTTCATTGACCACTTCGAAGACCATCCCCTGTACGACGACTTCGCCAACTTCTGGGCCTCATGGAGTGCCCAAAGCTTATTGGGTCGACTGAAGGAGGTGCATCCCACTCTGGACATCTCTTCGTTGGAGGCAGAGTTTGGGGGACCAACTGGAGGTCGGCCTGATAGGGTTGTCGAGGAGGCTCTGGAGGCCCAGGAGGCAGCCAATGCTGAAGTCCCTCCAACAGATTAGGGTTATCTTGTAATGGCTTCGGCCCCTCTGTACTTAAATTTATGAAATGAAATAAAAAATTTCGTTAAGTATTTGGGCTTCTGCTTCTTTGTATTTTCTCTGTTTATACTTGTATGAACGACAAATGTTAAACTAATTGCCTCGCAATAATAACCAGTTAATAATTGTGGACCGGACCGCTCAAGTTAACATAAGTTTAAACACTTAAGCGAGTATGAAGCGACTCTTAATGCCAACTTGTTAATAATCCGAGATCAGACCAATTAAGCAAACATGAAGAGCCGCTTGATGTTAATCAGCTAATAATTGGCGATCGGATCGCTTAAATGAACCTTCTGAAGTACTGAGGAAACTATTCACTAACTGATGTGGCTTGGAATTGAAAATTCATTACTAAGATAAATAACACCACCCTTTACAAAGGCGATTCCTTCACTTAGGGAATTTTACAATTGAGATCAGATCAGGGCAATCGATTCACTATAACATATTGAGATCGGATCGGAACACAGTCTCATTATTGGTAGTACTTCCTCAAGTGTTCAATGTTCTACTTATGAGGCAGCGCCCTTCCTAACATATCTTCGATTTCGAAGGTACCAGGTCGGGGTTCCCATCGGATGCGGTAAGGGCCTTCCCAGTTTGGGCCGAACACTCCTGACCCGATTGGTTTTGAAGATTGAAAAACTCTTCTGAGGACGAGGTCGCCCAAGTGGAGAGTTCTATTTCTGACCTTGGAGTTGTAATAGCGGGTCATCTTTCGATGATATTTGGCCAAGGTCACTTGGGAGGTATCTCTCTTTTCCTCAAGGAGGTGTAGTTCACTTATTTGGGCCTCACCGTTGCTGATCTCATTGAAATATATCCGTCGATGTGATGGGACCCCAACTTCGACCGGACTCATTGCCACGGCTCCGTAGGTCATGGAAAATGGGGTTTCATCGGTTGCAGTCCGGTAAGTAGTCCTGATAGCCCAAAGGACGTAGGGGAGTTCGTCAACCTAGGCCCCTTTTGAGGTATCCAGTTTTCTTTTCAAAGTGTGCTTGATAGTCTTGCTCACTACTTCAACTTGCCCATTCGCCTGGGGGTGATGAGGTGTCGAGAAGTCCTTCTTTATGCCCAATTCATCGCATAAGTCTCGCATCTTCCTATTGTCGAACTGCCGTCCGTTATCAGAGACTAAGGAGTGGGGGATGCCGAATCTACAAATGATGTTTTTCCAAACGAACTTGGTAGTATTAGCCTCGGTAATTCGGGCAAGGGGTTCTGCCTCGACCCACTTTATGAAGTAGTCAATGTCGACAATAGCGAAAGTTGCGCTTCCTCTCCCTTTTGGGGGTGGACCAATGAAGTCAATGCCCCACTTGGCGAATGGCCAAGGGCTGGTTACTACAGAGAGGCTCTGAGTAGGCTGTCTTTGTATGTTCGAGAAGCGTTGGCACTTGTCACATTTCTGGACAAATTGGCAAGCATCCCTTTTCAGGGTCGGCCAGAAGTAGCCTGGACGGAGAACCTTGTGTGCCAGAGCCGTTCCTCTGGAGTGGTTTCCACAAATTCCTTTATGTATTTCTCTGAGTATGTATGTGGCCTCTTCGCTGCCTACACATCGAAGAAGTGGCAAAGCGAAGCCTCTCTTGTAAAGGGTGTCTTATTGCAAGACGAAATGCGCAGCCCTTCTCCTTAATTTCCTTGCCTCGCCTCTGAAAGCAGGCAGTGTTTGCTCCTTCAAGTACGCGATGATGGGCTATATCCATAATGGGGTGCCTTCTATCCACAGTACCTTTTCGCCTTCGGAGGTGAAGGGCTTTGATAAGTACTCAATGGGGATGAAGTTTAGCAGCTCTGAGTCCATGCTGCTGGCAAATTTTGAGAGGGCGTCTGCATGTGCATTTTCTAGACGGGGGACTTGAGTCAGTTCGAACCTTTCAAAATGAAGAATTATGTCCAGAACCAACTTCAAGTACGCAAGAATGTTACCATCTTTGGCTGCGAAATTCCCATTTACCTGATTTACTATGAGCTGAGAGTCACTGCTCGTTAAGAGCTTCTTGACCCGCATTTTCTTAGCGAGCCTTAGACCTATCAGAAGGGCCTCGTATTCGGCTGTGTTGTTCGAGGCTTAGAAGCCGAACATTATCGCACAATTTAGCTTATGGCCTTCCGGGCTCTCCAACACGATCCCTGCCCCTGCGCCTGCCTCTCCTGAGGACCCATCTACGAATAGTTTCCATGTGGGGGGCTCGACTGGTTCCATTATCGACTCCATTTATGGGACTTTGGTAAAAT
>NC_036243.1:19601534-19625222 GCF_002742605.1 Olea europaea var. sylvestris | reverse complement strand
GCTTTTGACCAACATGTCGTCTACGTAGACCTCCATGGTTTTGCCAATGAGTTCGACAAACATCATGTTGACTAACCTCTGGTGTGTAGTCCCGACATTTTTCAATTCGAAGGGCATAACTTTGTAGCAATACAGGCCCCTGTCCGTAATGAATGATGTAGCTTCCTCGTCAGTCGGAACATGGGTATCTGGTTATACCCTGAGTATGCATCCATGAAACTCAGTAGTTCATGCCCAGCAGTAGAGGCCACAAGTTGATCAATTCTTGGAAGTGGGAAGCTGTCTTTGGGGCACGCCTTATTTAGGTTTGTGAAGTCCACGCATACCCTCCACTTTCCGCTGGACTTCTTCACCTGAACCGTGTTGGATATCCACCTCGGATAGATGGCCTCTCTGATGAAACCACTGCGGCTAAGTTTGCTTACTTCGTCTTTCAGCGCCTCGTACCGTTCTTGGTTTAGGGCACGCGTCTTCTGTCTATGGAGAGCATCGGAGGGGTTGATGTTAAGGTGATGGCAACTGATCCTAGGATCTATTCCAACCATATCTTCATGTTTCCATGCGAAGACATCCAAGTTCCCTTTCAGGAAACGTATCATCTCAGTTTTTGCTTCAGGTGATAATGACTTCCCTATACGCAAGACCTGACTGGGGTCTTCCGAGTTGACGGGGAAAGTTTCCAATTCGTCCATGGGGGTCGCATTTGGTTCATAGTCAATTATTCGGGGGTCTAACTCATCAACAGGGTGCCCTTGTTCAGGGGCCTCTTCCATGTCGACGTCTCTCTCTTGTTCAGAGGTATGCCCTTGTTCAGGGGCGTCGAGCATTTCCACGTCCGTACCGACTTCAGCGGGTATCTCAGCTAGGATTACATTAACAGTTCGGGGCTTGGACTTGCGCAGCGAGTTTAGGTAGCATGCCTTGGAGCCCATCTGATCGCCTCGGACTATTGCAATTCCATGTTCGGTTGGAAATTTCATGCACAAATAGTGAATGGACGTCACAGCCCAAAGATCTTTCAGAGCAGGTCTGCCCAATACTCCATGATAAGCTGATCTGTGATCTACCACCAGAAATTCCATGAAATGCTAGGCTACTAGAGGTGCCGAACCCATTTCGACAGGCAGGGTAATCTGCCCTCGTGGGATGATGATATCCCCAGTGAATCCGAATAATGGGTCGGTCATGGGATCAACCCATGTTCAATTTACATTTTGTCAAAAGTGGAGCCGAACAATATGTTCACGGAACTGCCATTGTCAACGAGCATGCGTTTTAATCTATTTCTAGCTACTACGGCTTTTACAACCAAAGCATCGCAATGGGGGTGGTGAACTCCCTATGAGTCTTCCTCGGAGAAAGTGATCAGGGCCATCTTGTTTGCTGATTTCGATTCGTTAACAATGTAAGTGATCATTGGGGGATCCTTTGCTTCTCTTGGGTAATTTCTCTGGGCATTCCTGGTGTTGCCACCGACATGGGGTTCCCCAATGATAGTATCGATTTCCCTGATGACCTAGCCTCCAAAAAATTGGGCTTGGTTTCTCAGTCTGGATTGGCCCCAATTCCTCGATTCTCTTCTCCGAGGAGATTGTTCCTGGTGACCTCTCCCTCCCCTCCTCGGGGAGGTGGATCTGCGAGGGTGTTCGTTTTTGCTGGAAATATGCGGGTTGCTTCGATCAGGGCGTCGATTGGCATCACGATACTCACTAGTGTCATGTCCATATAGTTGATGGAATGTACAAAACCTTGCTCCTACCAAGGGTCTGTTTGACCTCTTTTTCTTCTTCTTATTGTTATCAGTTCTTCCAAATGGTCCCGCTTCAGCAGGGGCATTATCATATGCCAGCACCGGCACTGCATTCAATGTGGCGGAAGCTAGGGCCTGTCCGGATGTGGGAGCTATGGTATGTCCTGCTTGGGTCCATTACTGAGTAACAAGGTGTGCTGCGGGGCCTCGACCTACCTGCCTCTGAGGAGGGGGGAGTCCCTGTGCGGCACGGTTGCGATGATCAATCATTTCTTCACTAACAATTTTCACTCTCATCATTTCCACCAGCTCGTCATATGTGGAGGGATTCTTGCTGCGCACGTCCCTCCAGAACAAAGTATTCATGTTGAGTCCACCTTTCAGGACTGAAAGGGCTTCCCTGTCAGTGACCTGTTCGCAGTAAGTAATTTCGTCTGTAAACCTGGCGAGATAGCTTTTCAGCGTCTCCCCAGGGGCCTGCCTCATGTCTTGCAAGCGTTGAACTGGTGCCTCTCCTTCCCTGCGTGAGAGGTACTGGTTCAAAAATACTTTCTTCAAATCTGGCCAACTTCTGATGCTTAGGGGAGAAAGCCTGATGTACCATACCTCGGCGGCTCCGCCTAGTGTTAAATGGAAGGCTATGCATTTTAGAGCAGGCAAAACTCCCCTAAGGCTCATTTGTGTCATATACTTGGTGAGGTGCTTCTCCGGATCCCCCTTTTCCTCATACTTGGGAATATTAGGGGGCATGATATTAGCTGACATTGGGAAGCTTTGGATCTCCCTTGAGAAAGGGAGGTTATCATCATCGTCGTCAATCTCATAAGATCGACAGGGCCCATCTGACCCTTCATCATCTTGGATGTCCTGGGGAGGTAGAGATGCTTCTCCTCGACTTTCCCAATCGACTAGGTTCCTCCCCTCTCTCCTATTTCTAGGAGAAGGAGGGGGAGCATGTTCTTGTTCGTGATCCAGACGAACTGATCCTCTTATTGGGCGGACCCTATTGCTAGGATCCTCCCCTATCCGGTCGAAGATGCTTTACCGAGCTTTGGTCCTCATGTTCTTGAGGGAAATTGTCCCCCAAGCGTAGTTCTGATGGCTGACTCCCTTGCACATAAGATGTTGCTTCGGTGTTCATCTCCCTTTCGAGGGGGCGTTCTGTGTGTCGGCTCATGTGGCCTCAAGAGTGAGATAAAGGGATTTCCTACACCGAATAAGATCCTTGGGGCCTTTGATAGCCCTGGTGACCCTGGGCTTGCATGAGGAGTTCTTGCATCGCCATATTTTGAGCTACTATGTCTCTCATACCCACAGCTATCTGAGTCATTCCTTCAGTGAGTATGGCTGTTCTTTCGCCTCGGCGACGCCGATGATGCAGTCTCTGATGAGTAACATTATTATGGAGTACCTCTTCTTTAGAGGCCTCTCTCATATGGGGTTGTCGTCTTCATGGTTGTAGCTCATCTTACCTCTTTTTTCAAGGGTAGTGAGAACTTGGATTATAACTCGACTTTATTCTTTTTCAAGAATTCCCCCTTTTCAGGGTTAGTCGCTAGTCTTCCGGTACCTTCTCCGATGGAGAACGCAAAACTTCGAATGGGGAGTGTGTTTCCCACAGACGACGCCAATCTGTTAACCCCGGAAATTGGTCCTTCCACGTGGCCAACCGAAAGCTACTCCACGTGTTCCTCCTGCGCACAATCAGCAAATAGTCAGGCGCACACGACCAAAACTAGTGGGGGTAGTGGCATCCGTATACACTCCGACGGTCAAGTCAGGTTTGAGTGATCGGAACAGTACCCAGGGGGCTATGCAGATCAACGATAAAGGGGGAGGAGAAAATATAAACTTGCTATGGAGTGCTATGTAGTAAGAGTTTCATTACCTTTGCCTCTTGCCAAACCTTGGGTATTTATAAGTGGTATGAACCGTTGGATGTGGGACGCGTGTATACATCTGACGGTATGAAGCGTCTGCTCATAGGCATCAATCAGCCGCGTTTTGTAGAGTGGGCAGACAGTTTGTTTCTTCTGAGTTGAATTGACATAAAGTTGATAAGTTACATCAACTAGCCTCATGGAGACGTCAAATCAATTTAAGCCTTCGGTGCAGGACAAATCTCAAATTGGCGACGGATCTTCTAACTGGGGTCCACTTGATCTCGACCTCGGAGGTGAAATGCTTCGGCAGGTCAATAGTAGGAATTGCTATATCACTTCGGAGACACTTCGGAAGGGTCGTTTTCAGGTCGGAATATGTGGTGCTGCGCGGGGTCCACTTGATCTCAACCTCGGAGGCGAGATGACACTTCGAGATCCGAGGCGTGTAGAATCGGAATGTAACACATAGTATTTACAACTAAATGCAAACTTCATTGTAATTAAAATTAAATCCAAAACTATTATAATTAGCGTAACTAAGTTCTAATACTTTATAGAACTACCATATGGACCTAATTGGACATATATTATTCAAGTTTCAATAATTAGATCATATTTAGTCGACTTTAAACCATCCAATCTAATTATTAGTCTTTTACTTTTTTTCACTAAAGGTACAAAACTAAACTCTCAAAATATATAAGATCACGGAAGCTAATAAATCTGTAATACTTTATTCTTATCTGTTGCACATGTATTTATCCTCATCGGAGATCCAATAATTACATAAGAGCATAAATGATCGTTTTGCCCTTCTAATTATTCTCACTAACTTAAGTATCATTTTCTTCAACTGTCTTGTGAAGTAATCACAGATGTCAAAGTTTACCCATCGTTAAACACTGAGCTCAGATTTTAACCGTTTAACAGAAAATATTTAAGTAGTCACTCTACCTTTTTTAAGGGTGACGGTTTTAGACAAGAATTCATGTTCTTTATTTCACTCATTCTTAAATTCTCAACTCATTGAGATATTTGACCAGTGAAATTGATCTCACCCATAATGAATCAAGGAACCATTAAAAATCACGAAATATATACATAACCCTGTCAAGATATTTAAATTAACTATACAGCGTCAAATTGAATTCAATTCTCCGCTCAATCATACTATAAAATAAACTCGACTCGAGGTTCGTTCAATACACTCTAAGTGTATTAGTGTCACCTTTAACTATTTTTGTGATGAGGAAAAATTACAAACCTGAATAATGAATTGATCAACACTACAATATTCATGTACAAGGTGTCAACCCTTATATATTGGTTGTGAACAAATTATTTATGATCAAATATATAAGTTGTGTCACATTGTACTTCTCAATGCAAGTATTTAATTTATATTATTATAAGTGATCACAGACTCTTTAATTTGCATACTCAATAATAGATAAATTCAATAAATAAATAAAAATTATAATTTATTTATTATAGATTATTATTTTATCACAATAAAATATATTATATGGATGCACAACGCAACACTTGAAAATTAGTGCAACGTATAAAAGCTATATGTAGTTGAATATGTGTTAAAACACTCATACGGGTCACTGAATATTCTAGGTGTTCGATGGACCAAGTTAGTGAAAAGTAATGCGAAAGTGTTACCCTTTTTTGGTATACAGTTGCACGTACAGGAAATCTATCTCCCTATGATTGACAATTGTGGAAAAACTGTTTTGGCAGCCAACTTGTTAAAAATCAATTAAAGATTTTTGGTACCTCTAGCACTCTTCCTTTTTTTTCTAAGGATCCGTTTGATTGCAAAGGTGAAATTTGAATGAAAAAAAAAATCAATTTCAGAGAATTGAATTGATGGAAAATTATTTTTCTGAAAATTGTAAATTATTATGTTTGATTGGTATAATCTTCCACCTGAAAAATATTTAAATCAAAGTATTTTTTGATGTCCGTTTACTTTTGTTTTACATGAAAATTATCAATTAAAGGGATAGAATTTACTGGTATTGGGAATGAAATTTGTTTCCATTGCCAAAAAAAATCAAGAAAATCATCTATCTTTGGGTGTTCGTTTGACTTTGTTTTACATGGAAATTGTCAATTAAAAGGAAATATTTTTTTACAATAAATTTTAGAATTTGTTCCCATTACCAGCACAAAAAAAAAAAAAAAAATGCTACAGTAACATGGAATTCCAATTCTCACCAAGAAAAGATCAATTCTCGAGACAAGCAAGAAAAGGCAATTCTAAGGAAATAAAACCCTATCAAACACCATAAAATTGGAAAATGAAATTTTTCATAGAAAATTTTGGTATATCAAACACACCCTAAATGATTAGCTCAACACAGGGTTCACACGTTTATACTTTTCGTGTTCACTCCTGATTTGATACTGTGAAAAGGTAAACCTTGATGCCCACTAAATGATTATAGAGCGTTATCATTTGACAAGTGCATTAAACTTTGATATTGTTTTAATTTTATCAATGTCCCCAAAATTAGTAGGACCGACGTGGTGTTGGTGAATTTTTCTTACGCCGGACCATGGACATTTTCACATGTCGAGGTTGTAAATCTAATATTCTAGGTCCATTCAACTTCGAACACAAATAATCAATGCATTTCAATTATGACAGATCTGTTATTTAATTTAATTAATATATTAAATAATTTAATTAAATTAAATAATAGAATCCGTAGATTCAAATTCTAGTAATTTATTAATTACAAAGAGTTATGATTGTGAGTTACAAATTATATATGACTAAATCTTATATCGTTCGTGGTCGTAAGCAATAATGAGATATGGATTTCATTATTACGGATAGACCATCACATGTGGCATTTTTTTACTTGTGAAGTAAGTAGCTGATGTCACAAGTTAAAGTATGGTGACACTTAAATGAATCAGCGGATGTTTCGTTATAGAATAAAACGTTGGAGACCCGTTGAGGAGATTCCATACGGATAACTATCTGAGTGTCAATGATTAATCTTTAACGTTCATAGTGGAATCGATCCCTTGACTTGAGGTCATCATAGTGTTTTATATGAGGATAGACATACTTTGACGATCTTCGATGTTGCTTTGCTAAGAGTCACTGATACAGAATCAATCGAGTATATCAATAATTATATGAAGGTTGTGAATGATCAATAAAAATTTCGTCACTCTTAGATAGTAAAAAATTATGATAGACATTTCATTCAGTTAAATTGATAATGAAATCCTTGATCAATGTGTACTCATAAATCGAAAAGAAATTTTCGACTTATATTGATTTAAAAATTAGAATGAAAGATAAGATTAATAATTGAGATTGACACATAATTATATTTGGTAATTAATCGGATCACATTGACGAAAGAATTATAGTTTCACAGTAAATGAATAAGTTTAGTTTTGTCATACCACGTGACATTTTCACCTCTTATTTATTGCGCTAACACATTGCTACATATCAATATAGAACGACGAATGTTAATTAATGATAAACTAAATGAGTATTTTAATTTATCGATTTTGATTCTATCAAAATAATAATTCACATTGTTAAGTATTGTGATTGGGAACCTAATGAGTCACACACAAAATTAGAACTAGAAGAATGAAATTTATCAATTAATTAATTGAAAAGCATTGGACAATTAATTAATTGGATTACTTGTTAATAAGTCCGAATTAATTAATTTGGTTAATTAATTCATGAACCAAATTTAATTAAGAGGCATTTTCAAGAATATCCAATTATAAGGGTTGGAGTTGAAAAGTGTACCTTTTTTTATAATCCTTGCAAAAATGTCCAATTTTTAGATCAAAATGTCTACTTTACCCTCATGAAAAGATTAATCAATTTTATATCACTTTGGCACAATTTTTAAGAAGAGCAAATAACTTCCACGAGAAACCACAATAATGTTGCTATTACCTAGGTAAGTCCACTTGCTTACATTTTTAATTATATTTTAATCAATTATTCTAGAACAAATGAAGAAGAAGCAAAAATTCCATTAACATATACGAAGAAGTATATGATTCCAACTTCAAAGAAATCATTTTAAGAAATTTACTGTGGTAGAAATTTGAAGCTGATTAGGCATTCATCATTTGTCGGTAGAAGGTATATTTCTTTGAACTCTATTTCTTCGAACTCTCATTTTTTTGATAAATTTTGTTCAAATCTCAATTTTTTGATAAGGTATTTTTTTCCCTTCAATGGACAAAATTATCCTGAGTATATATTTTTTGTACCATTCATTTTAAATAACTTAGTTAGATAATATACTTCTGTATTTAGAATATCATTTATGGTGAAATAAATTTTAGCAAAAATGGTGATTGAAGTTGAAAAAGATGATAAATGCATGAAATCCCGTCATTTCATTCTCGACATTTTATAAATGTCGATAATGATAGTATAAATATCGTTCACGACATTTATAAACGTCGAGAATGATAATTATACTATCATTCTCGACACTGTCAAATGTTGACAATAACATTAAAATTTTGAGTAAGTTAGGAAAATTTCGTGTATAGCAATTCAAATATTGCATGCAGGTAGCATTTTCGTTTTCGATTTTCGTTAGTGATTGACAGTATTGTTGTTTATGACATGCAGATATGGGAGATGTTAAGAGATTTGTTGTCTCGTATGGTGGTAAATTCGTCAATATAGACGACAGGTGGAAGTGGTTTGGGAACCGAACAACATCAATTGTTGTTCGACATGATATTACATATGAAGAGCTTGTACATAAATTATTCGAGAAGCTGAATGCTGATAGAATGAAGTTCCGAATTCAATTGAAATTTACAGTTCCAAACATGAATATACCCCCTACTGATGTAGCCGTCATTTTTTTTTTTATTCGGGTTGGGTTCTATCAGGTTTCCATTTTTTACCCATAACCCGATCCAACTCGAACCGCACCTACTCGACCCATAACCCGACCCACATCGACCCACACCTACCCGACCCAGGCATTTAATGTTGATTGACATTTCTACGTTGATTGACATGAATAATGATGTGGAAAATTTTGAATTCTTGTGTGGAAATAATATTTTCTAAGAGGGGTATTTTCATCTACATAATTGGAAAATGGACATTGACAAAATTGTGGATATTTTTGCAAATAACTCGCTGAAAATGGACATTACTTGAAATTTCCTCTTTAATTAATTGGATTAATTAAATATTGTACGAGATTAAGTTAAGAGACAGCCCAAGTCCACTTGGACTTATATCAATAGATTACTAGGTTTTGAAAAATCATAAAAGAACATACTTATTCTTGTTTGCACAAGAAAAACAAAAACTCAGTTCTCTCAATCTTTTTTCTTGGGTGGATTTTCATTGGAAATTAGACAATTGAACAGTTGTGAATTGTAGATCGTGATTGTTTGTGCTCAAAATAAGCAAATGAGTTTGCAGAATTCACAAAAGGCATAATTTTTATCACAGTTTTTATCTAAACACAAAGTAGATCCTTAGTGGGAATTTAAAATTATTTTATTTTTCGCTGTGTATGATTAAGTAAATTCCCAATAGAGGTGACAAATGAGCAGATAGGCTTGTGAGCTCGATTTGGCTTGTCTAACTTGATCCACATGTGTCTTGGGCTCCATGAGTTATGGATCTAGGCGCGCACTCGCACACATATGCATATATATATTTTTTAAGTTTTTTTTATTATTTTTTTTATAAGCAAGCTCATGGATATGATTCAATGAGTCAGCTCCTTTGACCACTTGAGCTGACTCGTTTTTATTCCTCATTTTAAAATTTGATTTATTAATTTCTTAAAAAGATCTCCTTCTTAGGCTTATTTTGCTAATTTTGTTTTTTTTTTTTATGAACAAAAAAAAAATCGAGTTGGATCTCACGAGTCAAAGTATCGGCCCAATCATAAAATTTGTACATAAGTCGTTGGCTGGATCCGTTGTCACCTCTATGCTCATGTTGGCTGAAATTATTAGTCGATATCTAAACTTTTTGGTCTAAAGAGTGGGCACCTTGAACACAATGTAATCAGCTTGTGTTTCGGATTGATAAGCGATAGACTAGTTCGAAAGATTACAACGATTTCCAGATGTGGAGACTTAAAAATGTATCCTTTGAAGAAAGAAATGAGATTATTTAGGCACATATATCAATTAATAATCTCCTGTTTGGTAAGGACTAAAATCCAAATTTTTATCAAAGTCAAATAAAATTATTAATTTTAACTACATATTTCATGGAGCTACCAACTTTTCAACGAAATATTTCATCAACTTTTATTAAAATGTGTAAAAATTTCATTTTAATTCCCACTAGTGCCTAAATAAGAAGTCAACATCGTAGATATTTCAATCTTGGCTTAGGATGAACATTAACTGCATGCTTAGCACGTGCAAAGTCGGACAGGAAGTGATGTTTTCGTGACGGCCGTGAATAACGTGCGAGATCAGTTACTAATTCAAATTTGACATATAGATTCTTGGGATATGATGTGAATTAAGATTCTTATTATTGCATTTTAATCTGAAGCTTAAAAAGACCGGGAAGATAACACAATACGAGCTCAAAAGACGAGTGAGATAACATAGCTATTCCAAATTTTACATACACAAGATTAACAAGGCGTAATCCGAAACAAGGGGTTTCAAATCTTGACTAGTACCAAGTGAAAACTGCCAAAAAGTTACTCAGAAAGCCAATCCAGATTGAAGCACTCCTCCACAACCTGAACACAAAGGCCCGGTATAACCTTCTCCGCATCTTTCCACACCCAAGAAACCTCTTCGTCACAAATAACACGCTGCAAAGAACGCAATGACACCACAGACAAAGGCAAATTCTTGATCAGTGGACACTCTCTCATATCAATCTTCTCCAGGTTTATGCATCCACCAATTCCCTCAGGAAGGCATCCCACTGTAACACATTCTGAAATGTCGAGGTATTTTAGCCAAACCAGGTGGCCAATCCCGACGGGGAGCCTCTTCAAATTCGGACAAGAATACAGCCTCAAAAACTGTAAGAAACTTAGTTTATCCAAATCTGCTGGCAGTTCTTGGAGAGACTCACAATTGGTGACATTCAAGCTATTCAGCGTAAGCATTCGGCAGAGGCTCGAAGGCAGCTTGTTCAACTTAATGCAGTGATCCATAGTAAGTTCTGTGAGACGAGGGAAAATACAAGGCAGGTCTATAGCTGATTGGTCGAGGCAGTTATCAATATCACATAGGATTAATGAAAGTTTCTGCAGGTTTTTGAGGGGTATTGTGGTGTCAAATAAACAAGGGACGTATATCTTTTCAATCCAGAGGCTTCTCAAATTAGCCAAGTTGTTAAAAACTGATATATTTTGAATGACGGCGTTGGAATTGCTATAATTTATTAGTATCAGTGCTCTGAGCTTGGGCATGTTATCAAGGAAAGGAGGAAGGAAGTATTCATTTGATGAAAAATTTAGGACGAGTACTTCAGCTTTCGGACAATCCATTCTGAACCAGTTCATCCCACTCATTTCACCTGCATTAGAAAACTCAAATGAATATAACACACGATGTACTTCACTAACAAACAAACAAACAAACAACAAATTCACAATTCTAAAGGGAAATTTCTTCCACATGCTAAACAAGAGCTGTTATAATACAACTGGAATGTGCCAATTATAAATTGCTAATCCTTTCTGTTTGTTCTATCAGAAGTGGAAAATTGATAAAAGAGGCGCCAAAATCTTGTCCATTTTTATATGATGCCATTATAATCCTCGTATTGAAAAAGAATTATCCAGTAACAGGGATTGTTATACCTGTATGCACTGAAATAATCTGTGCATTGAAAGGTTGATCCATATTCCTCTCCCATTCTCTTGGTAGGCCTTCTTCTCTTTTTGGCATAAGCAATCGCCTCCTCTGATTTATACATCCAAAACTGCTTATGTGTATAGCTAGATCTCTTAATACATCATGCTGATATACTGAGATTTCATAGTAACTGCTATACTTATCTCCCGATCTGGTAAACAAACATTTTTTATGAAAAGATTAAAAGATTGCAAATAATTTCACATCCATAAATTTAAATTGTCTATTGAAAATCATAGGACTGCCTTTATACCTAGCATCTTTCACCAAGGTCAAGAGATTTTTATCTGAAAGCTCAACTAGGATGGCGAAAGCTTCTTTCTCCTCAATGTCGTGTAGTTCCATCCACATGTTAATAAGAATATCAAGAGGGATTTTCTTGTCCTCCGGGAAGGCACCTAAATCTAAGAAACAATCCCTCACCTTATCTCTCAAGGAATCAATACTCAATTTCATCCGCTCAAGTAACTGAACTTCATGAGATTCACAAAGAGGTTGGCTTCTTGATAAGCGACTCTTAGCGCTTGTCCAGAACATTTCAGGCTGGCCCTTAAGAGATGCTCCAATCACCTTAAGAGCCAATGGCAACCCTTTACATTCATCCACAACCTATCGATATTGGAATACTTTTTCAGTAAGCAGTGGCAATAATCAATTACAAGAAAGAGATGTATTATGAAGACAAAATTAATTAATCACTACCTCCATAACCAATTGTTTATCAGCGGTAAATGGAACTGATGATTGCCCAAAAGCGAAATGGCAGAATAGTCCCATAGCCTCATCCTCCCTTAACAACTCCAATTCATAGGAGCTGTCTACAACTGATAGAGGGAACTTCAATCTTGAAACCACGAGGATTTTGCAACTAGTGGGAATTTTGAATTTTAGCTGTTCAAGTACTGATTGTGACCATACATCATCCAAAATTAGCAGAGTTCTTGAAGAAATTTCAATATCATATTGGAGTTTTACTAGGGGAAACGTGTTGCCTCCCGCAACCATTGTATTCCCTGATATAATTTCCCAAATCTTAGCGCTTAATTGCTCCACACTGGGAGATTGAGACACGGTGAGGAAGAAAATCCTGTTATTGAAATGACCTGGGAACACAGAATCAACTCATATTAAGCTTTATGATTGAAGACAATATTTAAATGAATAAATGATTAGCAAGATTATACTCACCCTTGATTTGATCATCTTTGCAAATTTCTCTAGCCAAGGTAGTTTTTCCACTGCCTCCAATTCCGTGGATGCCAATTACAGTATCGTCTTTGGCCATTAGCATCTCCTTTAACTTCCTCTTTCCCAATTCCATCCCGGCGCTTAAATTGGCCAAAGTACCCTCGAACCTCCTCTCCTCTTCCACCCTGTTCACTGCCTCACCTAACCACCCACCACGGTCGTCCACCCCAATCTTCATGGACTCGAGCTGTCTTTCCAGTCGAGGGAATTTTTCGTCTATGCCAACCCTAACATGATGTACGTCAGCCAGTACGTGCGCCTGGATTACACCATTCATGAATCTCGATACGAATTTCTCCAACTTCTCCATTTTTTGAGCCAATCGCAGGTTTTTGTACACGTTCCAACGGGGAGAATTCAGGACCTTGTTAGCCAGTTCGAGCCCATCTGAGAGTCTCTGGGAGAAATTATCAAGCTGGCGCTGGCGATGTTGAGGTAGCTCGACGCCTGTATGCTTGATTTCCTGTATGATGGGGAGGAGCTCTTCGATATATTGTATGAGCTGCTCGGCGCTCGAACGGCAGAAAGCCGATTTTCTTGATATCACAATGAGCTGTTTGAGAAGTTCGGTAGCAATCTCGCCGGCGAAAAAGTCTGTCACCGCCATCTTCGGTGGCGTATTTTGGTTTGTCACCTACAAAGAAATGGTGAAATGGAAGCATGTATTGTAATGTAACTGTTGTAGTAGAAAATTAACTGACGAGACGTCATAAACTGACAAAAATAGCCCTGTTCAATGAAATTAAAAAATCATTTCTCGTTTTACGGAATTTTTTTTTAAATTTTTAATTCCGACAACTTATAAATGTATAATGCCGGAATTAAAATTAAAATTTTAATAATTTTTTATAAAAGTTCATAAATCTTGTAATTGAAAAGTTGTGAATTTTGTGAAAGGTATGATTAAAATTAATTCTTAACTTTGACTTTAATTAATATTTTAATTTTCTCCCTACCAAACAGGAGCAAGATATATGAGTATAGATCTACTATCTACCTTTCCCGTGTTCCCATAATGTTCACGAGTTAGATACTAACATATCACCTTAATTTTACGCTCCATCATTCTTTCTTGTCCTTCCAAATAGCACTTAACCATTTAGCTAATCGGAGCCGCTATACGTCAACCTCAATATGCAAATAGATTTATCCTTATGTAATTAGGAGGACAGTTAATCTTGACTTACGAGCTCTGAATGGAGAAGAAAATGAGCCGCCCTTACCAAATAGCTAATGAAATGCAAGCTTTTGTGTAGAACCCAAAAACAAACTTAACCCATATTTAATGTAGATAAAAATCAATTTTTTAGAAAATTTTGATAAAAATTAATGAAATATGTGATTAAAAAATTATGAATGTCATAAGTGATGTGGTCAAAAGTAATTATTCACTTTGACCTAAAATTTTATCAAAATTTTAAACTAAACCGAGCAGCTCCTAATTATCAAAATTTAGGCATAGATCTTGGTGGGGCCAGATGATACTTTTTGAGTTTGACATATTATGAACAAGAATTCCTGAATCTTAAAATTTGAGTGGAAAAGGCCAGTGGCTCGTGTCCCCACCGAGGCGGCTCATTGACGGACTAGCACAATGGACTAGTGGGCCACCCCACCAATGAATTAAAATATCGCAACCTTCAAACTACAAATAATTCAATGAATTAATTATAGGGTTAATGTCGAAGTTCAATATTTTACCACAATTTCATGATTACATGTTAGAATTTACTCAATGCTTTGTTTACTTTTTTCTATTATGTAATGATAAAAACAAAAGTATTTTAATTCTAACAATTTGTACGGTAAAAACATGTTTTTCAGGTGATGTCACGGACACATTATTCGTCAAGGAGGTTAGAATGTAACAATTATTATTATTATTTTATATTTTTGGAGTGATCAAATTCTAATCTATAACTTTATAAAGATTGAACTAGATTTTGTAATATATTTTTATTTATTAGGCAGAGTAATTAGATAATGCGATAATGATCTTACGGCCATGATTCATGATGATAAAAAAGCATTATTTTATTCAATCGGATAATTCAAACGTGTTGATCATGTTATTAGAGTAAGTGTTGATACATGAAACTCTTTGATGAGGACATGATTGAGGTTGATAGAAAAGCGACAAATATGTGAAGCGAATGTGGACACGGAATTAGCAAGTCAAGCGAAAAGGAACAAAGTATAAAGTCGTGTGGATATAAAGTAACTGAGATGCTGTGCCAACGTCCCCCTTCGCTGACCGGAAAAAGTACTAGAATAACCCTACAATTCTTTTGTGATTTAAGAAACCCAGAAGCAGTAACTTCTACAAGAATCATGGTCTAGGATCCAAGAACTGCAGATATAGCCAACTACACAGACCACACACGAGAATATCCAAATACCAAGTATTTGTAATCTTTAGCGTTTCCTTTTGCGCCTGAGCCTTGGTTTACCCTATTCCAACAATCCAATCAACCCCAATGTTTCTGTGTTACGGCATACTATGCGTCTTCTCCACAGCATATTTCAGAAATTCCTATAAAACTATACCATATGGTCAATTTTCGGTTCAAGGCAAAAAGGTAAGAACTGTAAACACAATACAGTGCAACACCATGTTACTAACCTGTGTAACCTTTGTTGAAAATTTGTTCAAAATCAATGAAATGATAATGGACTTATTGTTGGGCTCAATTGTGGAATTGGTAGAAAAAAAAATTGAAAAATGAAAAATTTGATTTTTTGCCTATGCGTACGCATAGGTTTAATTTCGTGCGTACGCGAGATGTGTTTTGACAAAATAAGAATTAAATTTTGCTTCTATTAAGCGTACGCACAGTTTATACTCTGCGTACGCATAGTGTTAAAAAAATAGCCGTTGGTTGATTTTTCAATTTAAAACTTGGGAGCCGTTTTGGACTAAAAGTTGTCACTTTTCATCTTGTTTTGGCTCCATTTCGTGATGCATTGATTGAAATCTATAAATAGGTGATGAATGATCAATACAAACATTATTAAAATCATTGAAAACATCTTGAGACCCATATATCATTCCATATTGAATCAAACTATTGATTTACATTCATATTCAAGATCTTCCTTTGTGTTCTTAAAGTTTTGGGGGGATTGCACTTGTGCTTTGGTGTTAAATCATTTACAAGGCTTGATATAATCCTACAAACTGTTTGCCAAAACCCTCAAGCATCTCATTCAATTCCGAAAAGGGGCAAATATAGTTTGAGGACAACGATCCCGTGTTCAAACCTCAAATTCGTTCTTGACGTATTTCGTGGTTTCTATTCATTTTGTTTCTATAATTTTGTTGTTGTTTCTTCTCCAACCCCTTATTTTCCAACAACCTTTTTTCCACAAAGCTAATCTGTACAGTCAATATCAAAGGAGGAGGAGATGAGCTTATAAGCTTTTCTTTATATGGCACATGTGTAGGAGTTGAAAAGGAACCAAAAAACTTCTATCAAATCCTTACACAAAAGTACGTAGATCCTCTATGTTGAAATCAAAGAAAAAATTAAAAGCGGAAACGTACCTTGATCCATAGATATGAGTGTTTTGAACGGGTTATAATCTTCCAATTGTTAGATAATTCCCTTGAGAATTCTTCTCTGTTGATGGGGATAAAGAGAGAGATGAAATCACGACAATTGAGAATTATGACCCCATGATAGATAACTGCATTAAGTAGTTATTATCTTTGTGTTATTTCAAATTGGCCCCTCATCAATTTAAAATAACATTTTTCGGTCTCTACACGTTATTCCCATGACATTTAATACCCATTAGTCCAAAAAAATTGACTTTAATAGACCACTTTATTGATTAAGCCTTAAAATAGCATCACACGTTTTTTATATATATACATGTGTGGCCCCATACGTTGAAATTTTTCCAACAATCTCCCACTGAGCCATACATGTAATATTACAAATGTGTTCAGTTTCATGAGCTCAAAATTCTGTTATCATTATTAAGATTGTTTCCAAACAATCTTGTCCATTTGTTATATTGATGTAGGATCAAAGTGATTTTCACCTCATTTAGTGTGACTAAATTAATAAATTGTCACGTACACCAATACAACCAAATAATATAGATCAATCATGGGAGTGTAGCATAAAAAGTACATGTTATGTGATTCACATATGTCTATTTCTAACTGGTCCAACCTTATTTCTTAAGTGAGATCGATACTAACATAATAACAGAGTAGAATGAACTAAATACTTAATTTCTGTACAGAAAAATATCCAAATATACAAATGTGTTCAAGAATAAAAACTAAACATAATGCAATGAGAATACAAACTTCCACTAAAATATGATATCCTCAAGAACAACACCTATACGAATAGTGTGCTCATGAAAGACCTTGGGTAGCAATCCCTTCATAAGCGGATCCGCAATCATAAAGTTTATCCTAATGTGCTCTATGAAAACCTGTCCACTATGTACTCTTTCCTTCACAACCAACTTAACATCAATGTGTTTTAACTTAGATGAGCTCCTATTGTTGTTGGAATATAGAACTGTCGAGTTATTGTCACAATATAATTTTAGCGATCTTTCTATGCCATTTAGAATGTGCAGCCCAGTGACAAAATTTCGCAGCCATATTCTATAATTAGATGTCTCGTAGCATGCTACAAACTCTACTGTCATGGTAGAAGAAACTATCGGCTTAGCACTCTTGCAAAAAATAACTCTTCCAACTAACAGATAGATATAGCCTGATGTGGATCTCCTACTGTCTTTGCATTCGGCAAAATCAAAATTGGAGTATCATGTGATCTCCAACTAATTCAATATGCTATACGTGAGCATGTAATCCTTTGTTTTCTTGAAATATCTCGTAAACATTTTGGCTGCATTCCAATGATCCATCAGGCTTAAATATCTGCATAGCATTCCAACAATAAATACTATGTCTGGACGGTACAAACTTGAACATACATTAGACTCCCAACAACTGATGCATAGGTAATCTTCTACATTTCCTTAACTTCAAGGTCATTTTGTGGGGCATTGTTTAAAACTAAATTTGTCCCCCTTAATGACGGGGATGTCACCTGGTTTATAGTCTTACATGTCAAACCTCTTAAGTACTTTATCGATATAATTCTTTATGACAATCCAAGAATATCTCGAGTGCGATTCCGATGTATTTAAATCCCTAATACAAAAGAGGTGGCACCAAAATCTTTCATCTCAAAATTCCTAGATAAAAAATCTCTTAAGTTCGTACATGTCTATATCGTTAGTGGCAAACAATATGTCATCAACATACAAAATCAGGAAAATATGCTTACTCCCACTAAACTTCTGATACATGCAATCATCAATGACATTTATCTCAAAACCAAATGAGATAATGATTTGATGAAATTTATCGTACCATTGACGGAAAGTTTGTTGAGACCATAAATGGATTTCTTTAATTTGCAAACCATATTTTTCGGGTCTCCTGACACAAAATTTTTTCTGGTTGTACCATATAGATCGTCTCATCAATGTCGCCATTGAGAAACGCCGTCTTAACATCCATCTGATATAACTCAAGGTCAAAATGCGCAACAATTGCCATAATTGTCCTCAAAAGAGTCTTTTTGTTGAAATTGGAGAGAAAGTCTCTTTGAAGTCAATGCCTTCCTTTTGGGTAAAGCCTTTAGCCACAAAACGAGCCTTATATCTTTCCACATTACATTTCAAATCCCTCTTGATTTTAAAAATTCATTTGCAACCAATGGACTTCACACCTTTGGGTAACAAGACACGATCCCAAACTTTATTATCTTGTTTAGACTTATACTCCTAATTCATAGTATCAATCCACTTTTGAGAGTTAGAACCTTACATGGCCTGATGGAAATTGATTAGATCATCTTCCACCATTCCATTATTTTCTTCATGTTCTTGAAAAAATACTATAAAATCATCTAGAATAGCACTTTTCCTTTCTCTCGTGGATCTCCTTAACGGTATTGATACTTGAGTTTGTACTTCTGGAACAATTACCTCATTTTGGATGGGAGATTCTTCAACATTTTCTTATTGATGTTCTGGACATATAATCAATGATATGTATAGAAACCTGTTGTCAAAAGCAATAATAGGAATAAGAACTGATGCTTCCTCAACTTCTTTCTTAAAGACAATGTCTATAACGTTATTTCTCCTTCCAAGCTCAACATCCTCAAAAAATGTTTCCCTGTTTCAAAAATTGACCTTAAGTGTGGGATCATAAAATTTATAGCCTCTAGATCGCTCAAAATAACCAATAAAATAGCTACTTACTATTTTGGAGTCCAATTTCTTTCCATGTAGCCTATAAGGCCTAGTCTCAACTGGACATCCTCAAATATAAAAATGCTTTAGATTAGGCTTTCTGCCAATCCAAAGCTCATAAGGTGTTTTGGCAGCAACCTTAGTTGTTACTCTATCAGAATATAAGCTGCAATTTTTAATGCCTCTCCTCAGAGTGATTTTGGTAAGGTGGAATGATTAATCATGCTCCTTACCATATCCTTAGAATTCCTGTTTCATCTTTCAGCTACACCATTTATGCTATGAAATCCTGGCATAGTGTATTGTAAGACAATTCCACATTCTTGTAGATATTTAGCAAATGATCCTGGACATTGTTCACTTGAACCGTCATATCTGTCGTAGTATTCAACACTACAGTCAGACCTAACGCTCTTTATCATTTTGTTGAGTTGATTCTTAATCTCAATTTTAAAAGCTTTGAAACATGTCCAGTGACTCAGACTTTTCACAGATGAGATATGGATACCCATAATGTGAGTAATCGTCTATGAATGATCTGTGTGTATCAATTCTAAGACATCCGAAGTTCTGTTAGCACCTAATCTCCTTTTTTGGGTCTATTTTCCCTTAATAAAGTCAATACATACATCAAAATCCGTGAAGTCAAGGGAATCCAAAATACCATCCAACACAAATCGTTCAACTCTAGCTTTTGAGATGTGACCTAAGTGCTTGTACCATAATTTTGCTGAATTCTCTTTATTTATTTTATGTTTAGTACCACGTGATTCCACATGCAAGATTTCATTATATAATGCAATAATATCAAGCAAATATGGGTTATCATATGTAGATAATGAACCAGTACCAATAACATTGAAATTTAATAAAAGATTAAACTGATTGTTTCCAAATAAAAAATAGTATCCAGATTTGTCCAACGAAGAAACATAACTCAAATTCCATCTAAAAGATGGTACATCAAATGTGACTTTCAAATCCAAATAAAGACTAGTTACATCAACTTCCACCTATTTTCTATCACCCACATAGATGTATTCTTCACCATCATTTGACTTTCGATAGCTCAGGTAGCCCTGCATAGAAAAACTTATGTGAGTAGTAGCATCAGAATCTATCTATCAAGTGTTTCTTGGTATTGAAGCTAAATTATCCTCAGAACATATCAAAGTAAAAATTGTACCTTTCTTTGCACGTCAAGCATGATATTTGGTACAGTCCTTCTACACAGGTCCAGTCTTATTTAAAGACCATTTCTCCTTCTAGCAGTTATAACTGACCTTAAATTGACTGAATTGTGCAGTAAGCGAGATCAATACCAAATATATGAGCAAGTTATCAGACAGCTCAAGCTTTAGCGCTTTAAGTTTAGAAGCAATGTGAGACATCTCCATGATGTACTCCCTTATATTCCCCTTGCCTTTGTACTTCATTGAAATCAAGCTTTTGCAAAAGCGTGCTTGTTTCAGCCTAATCGTTTTTTGCAAAACGCTTCTCAATTTCGACGAGGAACTCCTTGGCATTAGTTAACCCTTCGGATACTATACCTCTAAAGGCTTCTAAAGTGTCGCGCTTAATGATCATTCGACTCATGTGATTTGAGCGGTCCCACTTCTCAAAGTTCATCTTTTCATCAGGTGAACTTTATTCCGTAAGAGGAGTGAGTTCCTCAATCCGGAGAGCAAGGTCTAGATCCATGCAGCCAAGAACAATCAATATGTTCTCTTTTCAATCATTGAAGTTTGTCCCATTAAGTATAGGAATTGAATTAACATTGACAGATGTAGTAGTAGCAGATGAATTAACTGTATAAAGATAAAAAAAAAAAAAACAAATAATCATGCTCATATCAATATCCACATTTAATGAACAATAAATTCAAATAATGGTAAGCCTCATCTCAAGATACCTAGTGCAACATTAATATCAAGTCTTCGGACAGTAATATTAATTGCAAGTGGTACTCTCTCTGTAGTGATCAAACATTAACAATAACTCCTGCCAAATAACCCAACTTTGCATTGATTTATTATTTACATGGAAACCTTATAATTGCTACACGTTCACCACCACAAGTATGTATATAATTTGGCCAAATATCAACCTTCCTTCGAGCCGGCTAATACCCACATGAACAAGCACACATATAACATCTAAACATCTTAAACAAATCAATCTACACAAGAGAGGTCACTTTGGTGACAAATTGTTTCAATTAGTTTATTTAAAATGCTATATAACCTTAATTTTTCATGAATGATTTACCAAAATATCTGAATTTGATTGTCCCACATAATTAAATCTCAACTATACCTCTTAAGAGAGTCCTTAGTACCAAAATTTAAGAAAGTGAATCACTAATTTCGCATCATTAAATGTCCTTTGAAACTTTTGGGATCTAAGGGTTAATAATTCAAAACTTTAGGGGTCAAAAAATGAAAATTTTAAAACTTTGGGGACCAATTTTAATTGATTATAAACATTGAGGGCATTAATTGTCAAATTCAAAACTTTAATGGCCCAAATTAAATAATTTTCAAACTTCGGGGAGTGAATTATTAAACCCAGAACTTTAAAGGTCCAACTTGAATAAATTTCAAACTTTAGGGACTAAAATGTAAAATTATATTTTAAATATAACTAACCTTAATCTTTATTGCAAGTAAGGGCCTGAGATTACCAAAATTGCACCTTAGGCCCCTCCCCAATAAATCTATCCATATTCGCTCTCTCTCTCTCTGGCGATGCTAGCCGGTGGCAAGAGCACCGAGCGCTGCTGCAATGCCGGTGGCTACAATCGCCATCGGCCCAGTTGGGTTTTCAAATTTTATTTATTTTTTTTTTAACCCAAAAAATCTATAGACTGAATTTCCCAAAAAAAAAAATAATAATAATCAAAATCTCCAAAGATAACCATGAACAACATGCCAAAGAATTTTCAAATTCAACAAAAAACAGATTCAAAATTGTCAATTCTTAAAATTCTTAAAATATTGCAAGAAGTAAATTCCATATAATCATATGATAGAAGATCAAATAACCCAACATACAAAACTGTTAGAACCCTAATTCTTGCAATTTCTCAAAGATTCAACAATAGAGTGCTCTGATACCACTTGTAGAAATTGAAAAGGAACCAAAACTTTTGTCAAATCCTTACACAAAAGTACATAGATCCTCCATGTTGAAATCAAAGAGAAGATTAAAAGCGAAAGCGTACCTTAATCAACAGATATGAGTGTTTTGAACGGGTCATGATTTTCTAATTGTTACGTAATTCCTTGAAAATTCTTTTCTGTTGATAGGGATGCAGAGAGATGAAATAACGTACAATTGGGGACCATGACCCCATGATAAATAATTGCATTAAGCAATTATTATCTTTGTGTTATTTCAAATTTGTCTCTCATCAATTTAAAATAACATTTTTCGGTCTCTACACCTTATTCCCATTACATTTAATACCCATTAGTCCAAAAAATGACTTTAACAAATCACTTTATTGATTAACTTTAAAATAGCACCACACATTTTAATATATATACACGTGTGGTCCCATACGTTGAAATTTTTCCAACAGCCTGTCAATAACCACTGTATGTTTCCTTTCCAACACAAATTGTGTTCGGTATATCATCCGAAGGAGAAGTTAAGAATTTTTCAGTGACTTGAAGTTGCAAGACCTAGTTATGGCCCCGATTTTTAGTTTGATGCACAGTTGCTTCCTTCTTAATCCATGGGAAGCTATAAGATCCAAACATCATAAATGACTCGTGCTGCAGAAATCTAGGTTATTGGAAATAATTGAACAGAGTATATTTGTTTCTAATTTTCACTACTTGAGACCTGTATCTGAGCTTCAATTCCTTAGGCATCCTCATAAACCCACAATGACTAATGTGTTTTCTGGACTTCGTTCCCTCGATCTATAACCCTACAATTGGAGTTGTCGTTCGATCCATTGATGATCATTGTCCTGGAGCCAAAGGACCTCACCGGTATCCTTGTACTTAATGTCTGGATAATTTGGCTGAGGTTAACTCTTCCTATTATCCTCCCACCACTCATAAGGGTGGCGAAGAAAACTTTCCATAAATGGAGTCTGTGTCGTTTATTCTGTGCATAATCTGCTAATTGAACAAAAATGCATATATCACAAACCCTTGTCCATACATCAATTGCAACAAGTTCAATCTGATTTCTGAACTACTAGACCATATCCAGAAATACTCCTCTAACTTAGCAACTGTTTGCCCCTTCCATTAAGTTATTTAAAAAAAAAAAAAAAAGAACTGTAGCATTCTAGTTCTAGCTCAAATGGTGATAGATGGAGAGAACCAAAGAATAAAGAAAAAGAAAACAAAAGAAATATTGAAACGAAAACAAAAACTCTATGGTCAAATATTCATGATTATTTACTCCTATAAAGCTAATCTTTTAGGTAAGTAGAACTGGGTCCAAGACGTCCAATTTCCAGCAAGTCATATCTTCAATTGATCCACTTTTTCCCTTAAAAGCTCAAGAAATATTTATATTAATTTACAGTTATTATGCAATATACAAGCGGCGCTTTACTTGCCGGACGTTACCACCAAAGCTAAAAATAGAAGGAAGTTT
>NC_036243.1:19587193-19593719 GCF_002742605.1 Olea europaea var. sylvestris | reverse complement strand
GAACATACTCATCCCAATCCCGAGCAAGCGCCCAATATAGAAAATTTTGATATTAGATAAACTGGCATTTACCAAGTCAAAACTTGCGCAGATAACCGTATATTCAAAATTGACAATTTTAATATTAATAAATAGGTTTCTATTTACCAAGTTTTCAATTATCAATTTTGTCAAACTCAACCCTGGCCTCCACGAAAATGCGTTCTCTACTTTCTTCAACATTGACTTTGCAGAAAAGCTTTGCAATGGAAATTGTACATGTGTGAAGACTCCAATGGTCTATGTGCGGAAACAAACAAATATATTATATATACATATGAATTTCTCGTCCTTTATTCTTCAATGCCCGATCAATACCACCATCAGGCACTTGCAGGCAGTTGGGTTTTTATGTCTCCTCTTCAAAATGAAAAAATTCTGAAGCTTTTACACTTATTTTTATAAAATAATTATGCCATCTCTTTGGAGTGCATTTTTATCATCATCTTCTTCATCATCGTCCCGTTCAAATCCTCCACTAAAGGGTAAAAGCAAAAGCTCTAACGATATTTTCAAGAATTCGAGTAATAAAAATAATGGACAGGGGAAGAAGCTGACTAGGCAGAGGAAGTTAAGGCACGCAACTGATGATGAATTAGGGTTGCGGTCTGCTGTTTTTAATGAGAGGTCACAGTCGTGTCCCGTGTCGCCGGACTCGTGTTCTGCTTGGGGCCCAGAGTCGGAGTCTCATACTCCCAGCCGTGCCGATATCGGCCATTGGTCAAAGTCGGCGGTGCCGCAACCGCTGCCTCTTCCGGAATCGAATTCTCAGCCTAAGCTGAATGATAGTTTGCACGGTCCAAGAAGAGGGGATTTGGGTCATTCAAACTCTGCAGTTGAAAGGTTTGACCAATTCCTCTTCTTGATATTAATTGATGTTTTTGGCGCGTACAAATTTTTACATAGTTTATTGATCAGATACATGAAATCTTGGATTATTAAGTAGTAGGTAAAACACTTGATTTTTGTGGAAAATCAGGAATATTTCCATACTTTTGTGTATACTGAATTGATCTATCTACACGAATGTAATTGCTAGTAATAGGATAGAAAAAGGGTATGAAATTGCTATAAATTATTGTTTTTATCTTATGTGATTATTTCTTTCCGTGTTTCCAAAAGTTGTGGCTAAGATTGTGTAGGCTTATTTATAGTTGACTGTTTAAAGATAAATTTTGTGTATCATGTTCTATTTGCAGCAGTTCTTCTCATCAAAATTTGGGGAAGACAACAGATTTGGCCAGAAGATCATCTGTATCTCCAACTTATCGTTTCAGAAAATTCCCTGAAGAGCTAAACGTGGACACTACCCAGAACAACTTCCGACTGCAATTTCCTACGTGTAGTGCTCCGAACAGTGGTTACTCAAGTCCCATCCGTAGCCCGAAAAGATTTAGTACTGTAGATTTTTTCCACGTCTCAGCATTGGCTTTCGAGTCTTCCCCTTCAGATAGAATAGCAAAATCTTGCCAAAATTCACCAAGACATACCCCGGATCATTCACCACTTCAAAGTCCATGTAGAAATACAGTAAATCATAATGGAAATTTGATGCATTTACGCAATAAATCTTTCCCAGAAAGTTGGCCTGAAGGTAGTAATGCACACGTACACCCATTACCGCTTCCCCCTGGAGTTTCTAGGCCGTCACCTACTGCTTCTCAAAATTCAGATAAATCAGATATTTCATCAGTGAAAGGCCAGTGGAGAAAGGGAAGACTCATAGGACGTGGTACATATGGAAGTGTTTACGTTGCAACTCATCGGTATGTAAATTAACCAATGATTCTTTTAATTTTGTGCTGCTGTAGAAGCTTACATATTTTCTTCTCCTCATAGTGAAACTGGTGCAACGTGTGCTATGAAAGAAGTTGAAATGGTTCCTGATGACCCTAAATGTGCAGAATGTATGAAACAGTTGGAGCAGGTTTTACTCTGATAGCCTTCTTATGATATTATATGTTTGATACTTTGTATGCTCCATTTTGTGCTGTTCCATTACGTTGGCAAGTGAAAATGTATACTGTAGTGGAAGATCTCAGAAATTGCATCACATTGTTTCCATTTAACGGAAATCATGTTAAGCACATGCCACTTTCGTTGTTAACTTATTTGTCATTTTAGTTATCAAAAAGACTTAATATTCATTTTAGATATAGATGGTGATGTATTTTTCTTGAAGTATCAGGCATGAATTAGTTTTATGTCTCTATTTCTATGTACTTGGTTTTTTCCTTAAAAATAAATAAATTCNGCAATTTTGTTCGTCTGAAATTGCTTTGTGCTCTTTCTTTACATGGCATATGACCTTTGATGCGTGGAAAGTTGACTTACAATGTGGTGCCGCATGCTCATGTGTATTTCCTGAATCTTGCACATACATAGAAATAATATATTTTTGCAGAAATGTATGGATGCTTTCTTAGGAACTTATACATATTTCGAGTAGAAGCACTTCCTTATTCAGCTTTTGATTATTTTGAGAAGTCAATTCAAGGTTCCTGTAAAAATTGTAATCAGCATAAGCTTGGACATAATTATTTACAAATCTCCAACATTGGAAACTTGAAATTTGTTAGTTTGACTTGGATTATGTTGTTTATCCAGATTTCATCTTCTGGCAGATTTCAGCTTGTTGATGCAACTGGGAGTATTGATGTTGTATGTGACCTTCCATCAACTTGGAAGTCTAACAGGATTTTTGAGGTGATGATGATTTGCATCTAAACAGTACAGTCAGACAACTTTCTGTTATCAATTGAAGTGCAGATGGTGTTATGTGTTTACCTCCTGACTGGCTTATATCTTCACTCATTTCAGGTGAAGGACTTCATTGTAGTTATGGAAGGAATACCTGAAAGGACACTTAACTTGGATGTTCTTTCGGATAACTCTTTATCTTGCCAAAGTATCTTTAATGATGCTCCATTGGTGAGAAAGATGGAGACATCACTTTATATTTACTGCCATAGAACAGGTGAAGATTCTAGAAATCATCCATGTTCTCTTTTCTTTGATTGGAAAGAAAACTTTGATGAACTTGAAGGTGGAAGATTTCACTTGCTAATGTTAACACACAAATTTCCCATTCAATGCAAGGTATGCTTTTGTTAATAATGCATGTAATATATTATGATTTGTCTCCTTTTTTCTTCTTTATACACATTTTTTTCCATTTTTTTCAGTTTCAAGGAGATCAAGTTATTTCAAAGTGGTCAAACATTTTTTCTGAGGCCATAATCCTTCCCTGGGATTTACTTCTTGCAGAAAAGGACAGAGGTACGCTCGTGACCGATATTTCCATGGACCATCCAAGAGATTCTCTCAGAAATTTTACTAGATGCGAGAAACGTTTTATTAGTAAGAGGTGTAAAATTGATCTGTCTTCGAGCCAGTCTTCGGATGCTGGCTTGGATAATGCTGGGAATAGAGTCTGTAGTCATCTGGATGGTTCCTATAGTTCTCACAACAATTCTACAGAGGACAAATGCTGTTTTAAGAACCCGCTAGAATATACATGTTTAATTACTAGTCAAAAAGATGCTAAATATCATTGCTGGGGAGTCTTGCGTTGCAGCAAGTCAGATGCTGAGATTGTTTCTGGTTTTGAACCTCATACGAGGAAGGTAATAATGGAGTTCAATTCTGATAGCTTTTGCACGTATCAGGTACGTTATGTTCCTTTAATAACTAGCGATGGTGTAATCTTCTGTATTTTATTTTTGTTCACTATTTAACTCAAGCTGAAGAATTTATTGAAATTGCAGTTTCTGAAAATTGGTGGTCTTTACATTGTAAAACATCAGGATGAAGATGTGTTTTGCAATGTAATTGAAGACAATGTAGTCACTGGTGCTAAAGTTATCATCAATTCTGGGACACATCTTTGGAGTCTTAGGTTCTCAAATTTGAAGAGTCTCCAAAGTTCAGATTTCTCTTATCTGTTTTCATCTCATAATTCACCTGCCAGATGTGATGAGGTTATTTCTAAAGGTTACCAGCATTTTCAAATTCCAAGTCTGACATCTAATGGTGTGAATTATGAAATATATTCAGATATGAATATATTTGTGCCTGCTGATGCTCTAAGTTTATTGGAGAATGATATCAAACTATTGGAAGGCTGTATTATTGGGCCGTCATTTCCTTTTGAACAAGAATCAGATATTCATGTTTGTTCTGGGGCCATGATTACTGCATCAATGCAATCATCAGGAACTTCACATTCTGGTCACCTTCTGCCTGAGGGGAACTTAATATCTTTACATGGACTTGTAGTGGCTGTTCATGAGTGTGATCATCATTCTTTTGCCGCACAAATAAGAGTTGACGGAAACAGTACTGGTTGCCTTCCAATGTTTCTCCAAGGAAGAGAAAGGACTTGTATGCATGTTCTGGTGGACCAGCGCATAGTATTTTCTTGCTTACCCTTACTGTCTTCAATTTGATACAAATTTTATTACTAATTGAAACTACCCTAATGGCCAGGTCAAAATTTTTGGCAATCTATCTAAACGTGCTTACCCTATTGGATTAGGAAGTGACGTGTATGCAACCTTTCACCGAATTCTTGTGCTTAGGTATTATTGTCTAAATTTTGCTCAAATGCTTTGGGCCGAATGCATAACTTCTGATCTTTATCTCATTGTTTTAAGTATGATAACTATTTTTGGCACTGATGTATCAGTGTTTTAAGTTTATATGCTGAATTCTGAAAATTCTCGGGTGCAAGCTTATGCTTTTTAATTTCTGCAGATCTACTTCATATATAATGCTATATTTCTTCTCCAAAGAATTTTTGTAATTAGATCTCCTTATAATGAGAAAACAGAACATCCAAAGCAAAATGGGAATTTTCTTTATTCACTATAGAAAATTTTGTACTCCTTGAGTGAAACGTAAACGGCTTTGGTTTCACTTTTCAGTTAAAACAGAGATTGTATGAGGCCATATTTTGCGTCATTTCTAATTACCTTTTAGGTTCGGAGTAGTTTCCAAATGATAAACTTACTTACCATGCATGTTTCTTCCCCTCAAAACTAAACAATGTATGAAAAATTAAGCCTTATAATATGGCCCATTTGACCATGAAAGTCAAATTAAGTCCTTAGTTTCTGTCAGAGGGATTATGGAATATGTTAAACAGTGCTTGTAAATTTGCTTTAATCTCTGTTTAAAATATTGTTTATAGCTTTATATATAGTTAATGATCCGTTTTAATGGTGCAGTTTTTGTTTTGTTAGTCAGGCTCCTAGTTGCAGGCCTGCTTGGAAACAAGATGTTTTCTCTTTGTCTTTTTATCAAGCCATTGCTTTCAGACTGGCTAATTTAACAAATGCGTTTTTTTTCCCAGTGGGCGGAATGAATTTATGGTAACACCTGTATCTTTTATCTCAATCCACCACACTAGTTTGATACATCGCCATTTCAGTGATGAATGTGATTACGCATCTGGCACCGTACGTTTACACATCGTTGCCTCTCCAAATGATGTTGTACCTACAGCTTTGATATCTGAACTTGTGCAATTTCCAGATCTTAAACCGGTACAAATTCATTCCAGGGTAAGTTACGCTAAATGGAGAAATTTGTTCCTTGCATGCTGATTGAAGTCCTGTTCTCTCTGATTTTTTGTGTATTATTATATTCCACTTACACAATCACTATTAAAGCTATTATAGTCTACTTCGTTGGTTTAACCTTTAGTTGCTTTGACAGGTTGTGGCAGTTTATATCCTTATATTAGAGAGAAGAAAAACTCTATTTTTGCAACCTAGTCTTCAGTCCAGATCATCTATAGTTGACATCCCACTTGCTGGTTTTGTGTTGGGTACGTATTCATTTCCTCTGATGTGGTGATATGAAAAGGTACTTATTGCAAAAAGTGCGAGTAAATTGCTCGAGAGCTTTGCATCATTTAGGTTTTAAGTGTAAAAAAATCATACTGTATTTTTTTAATAAGATCTTGTTAATTGAAAATACCGAACAAATGACCAAATCTTATTCCCAAAAAACTTAGGGTGCATCTGGTTTGCGTTTTCTGTTTTGATGGACTATTTTCGAATTAAAGAAAATGTGTTTGGTTTGTCATTTTGAAAAACGGTTTTTCAAAACAGAAAACTAGAAAATGCGTTTGGTTTAAAATTTTTAAAAATTGTTTTATGACATTTATTCAATTAAAATGATTATTTAGTAAAACATAATAATTTTATGTTCATATATTACTAGATAATATATATTTTAAACTTGGTGGTTTTATGACATTTATTCAATTAAAATGATTATTTAGTAAAACATAATAATTTTATGTTCATATATTACTAGATAATATATATTTTAAACTTGGTGAATTTACTTTTTTTCTTGTTACAAAAATAAAATAATAAATGTTTAGAAATTGTTTTATGACATTTATTCATTTAATTTAATTATTTAGTAAAACATAATAATTTTATGTTAATATATTACCAGATAATATATATTTTGA
>NC_036243.1:19574943-19583041 GCF_002742605.1 Olea europaea var. sylvestris | reverse complement strand
TGGTGCCGCATGCTCATGTGTATTTCCTGAATCTTGCACATACATAGAAATAATATATTTTTGCAGAAATGTATGGATGCTTTCTTAGGAACTTATACATATTTCGAGTAGAGAAGCACTTCCTTATTCAGCTTTTGATTATTTTGAGAAGTCAATTCAAGGTTCCTGTAAAAATTGTAATCAGCATAAGCTTGGACATAATTATTTACAAATCTCCAACATTGGAAACTTGAAATTTGTTAGTTTGACTTGGATTATGTTGTTTATCCAGATTTCATCTTCTGGCAGATTTCAGCTTGTTGATGCAACTGGGAGTATTGATGTTGTATGTGACCTTCCATCAACTTGGAAGTCTAACAGGATTTTTGAGGTGATGATGATTTGCATCTAAACAGTACAGTCAGACAACTTTCTGTTATCAATTGAAGTGCAGATGGTGTTATGTGTTTACCTCCTGACTGGCTTATATCTTCACTCATTTCAGGTGAAGGACTTCATTGTAGTTATGGAAGGAATACCTGAAAGGACACTTAACTTGGATGTTCTTTCGGATAACTCTTTATCTTGCCAAAGTATCTTTAATGATGCTCCATTGGTGAGAAAGATGGAGACATCACTTTATATTTACTGCCATAGAACAGGTGAAGATTCTAGAAATCATCCATGTTCTCTTTTCTTTGATTGG
The DNA here is from genome assembly GCF_002742605.1 of Olea europaea var. sylvestris. Classification (NCBI taxonomy): domain Eukaryota; kingdom Viridiplantae; phylum Streptophyta; class Magnoliopsida; order Lamiales; family Oleaceae; genus Olea; species Olea europaea. Next base: position 19,582,356 of record NC_036243.1, on the reverse strand, counting down.
AAAGAAAACTTTGATGAACTTGAAGGTGGAAGATTTCACTTGCTAATGTTAACACACAAATTTCCCATTCAATGCAAGGTATGCTTTTGTTAATAATGCATGTAATATATTACGATTTGTCTCCTTTTTTCTTCTTTATACACATTTTTTTCCATCTTTTTCAGTTTCAAGGAGATCAAGTTATTTCAAAGTGGTCAAACATTTTTTCTGAGGCCATAATCCTTCCCTGGGATTTACTTCTTGCAGAAAAGGACAGAGGTACGCTCGTGACCGATATTTCCATGGACCATCCAAGAGATTCTCTCAGAAATTTTACTAGATGCGAGAAACGTTTTATTAGTAAGAGGTGTAAAATTGATCTGTCTTCGAGCCAGTCTTCGGATGCTGGCTTGGATAATGCTGGGAATAGAGTCTGTAGTCATCTGGATGGTTCCTATAGTTCTCACAACAATTCTACAGAGGACAAATGCTGTTTTAAGAACCCGCTAGAATATACATGTTTAATTACTAGTCAAAAAGATGCTAAATATCATTGCTGGGGAGTCTTGCGTTGCAGCAAGTCAGATGCTGAGATTGTTTCTGGTTTTGAACCTCATACGAGGAAGGTAATAATGGAGTTCAATTCTGATAGCTTTTGCACGTATCAGGTACGTTATGTTCCTTTAATAACTAGCGATGGTGTAATCTTCTGTATTTTATTTTTGTTCACTATTTAACTCAAGCTGAAGAATTTATTGAAATTGCAGTTTCTGAAAATTGGTGGTCTTTACATTGTAAAACATCAGGATGAAGATGTGTTTTGCAATGTAATTGAAGACAATGTAGTCACTGGTGCTAAAGTTATCATCAATTCTGGGACACATCTTTGGAGTCTTAGGTTCTCAAATTTGAAGAGTCTCCAAAGTTCAGATTTCTCTTATCTGTTTTCATCTCATAATTCACCTGCCAGATGTGATGAGGTTATTTCTAAAGGTTACCAGCATTTTCAAATTCCAAGTCTGACATCTAATGGTGTGAATTATGAAATATATTCAGATATGAATATATTTGTGCCTGCTGATGCTCTAAGTTTATTGGAGAATGATATCAAACTATTGGAAGGCTGTATTATTGGGCCGTCATTTCCTTTTGAACAAGAATCAGATATTCATGATTGTTCTGGGGCCATGATTACTGCATCAATGCAATCATCAGGAACTTCACATTCTGGTCACCTTCTGCCTGAGGGGAACTTAATATCTTTACATGGACTTGTAGTGGCTGTTCATGAGTGTGATCATCATTCTTTTGCCGCACAAATAAGAGTTGACGGAAACAGTACTGGTTGCCTTCCAATGTTTCTCCAAGGAAGAGAAAGGACTTGTATGCATGTTCTGGTGGACCAGCGCATAGTATTTTCTTGCTTACCCTTACTGTCTTCAATTTGATACAAATTTTATTACTAATTGAAACTACCCTAATGGCCAGGTCAAAATTTTTGGCAATCTATCTAAACGTGCTTACCCTATTGGATTAGGAAGTGACGTGTATGCAACCTTTCACCGAATTCTTGTGCTTAGGTATTATTGTCTAAATTTTGCTCAAATGCTTTGGGCCGAATGCATAACTTCTGATCTTTATCTCATTGTTTTAAGTATGATAACTATTTTTGGCACTGATGTATCAGTGTTTTAAGTTTATATGCTGAATTCTGAAAATTCTCGGGTGCAAGCTTATGCTTTTTAATTTCTGCAGATCTACTTCATATATAATGCTATATTTCTTCTCCAAAGAATTTTTGTAATTAGATCTCCTTATAATGAGAAAACAGAACATCCAAAGCAAAATGGGAATTTTCTTTATTCACTATAGAAAATTTTGTACTCCTTGAGTGAAACGTAAACGGCTTTGGTTTCACTTTTCAGTTAAAACAGAGATTGTATGAGGCCATATTTTGCGTCATTTCTAATTACCTTTTAGGTTCGGAGTAGTTTCCAAATGATAAACTTACTTACCATGCATGTTTCTTCCCCTCAAAACTAAACAATGTATGAAAAATTAAGCCTTATAATATGGCCCATTTGACCATGAAAGTCAAATTAAGTCCTTAGTTTCTGTCAGGGGGATTATGGAATATGTTAAACAGTGCTTGTAAATTTGCTTTAATCTCTGTTTAAAATATTGTTTATAGCTTTATATATAGTTAATGATCCGTTTTAATGGTGCAGTTTTTGTTTTGTTATTTATGTCATGCATTATAAATCAAGAATATGTCTTGGAAGTCAGGCTCCTAGTTGCAGGCCTGCTTGGAAACAAGATGTTTTCTCTGTCTTTTTATCAAGCCATTGCTTTCAGACTGGCTAATTTAACAAATGCGTTTTTTTCCCAGTGGGCGGAATGAATTTATGGTAACACCTGTATCTTTTATCTCAATCCACCACACTCGTTTGATACATCGCCATTTCAGTGATGAATGTGATTACGCATCTGGCACCGTACGCTTACACATCGTTGCCTCTCCAAATGATGTTGTACCTACAGCTTTGATATCTGAACTTGTGCAATTTCCAGATCTTAAACCGGTACAAATTCATTCCAGGGTAAGTTACGCTAAATGGAGAAATTTGTGCCTTGCATGCTGATTGAAGTCCTGTTCTCTCTGATTTTTTGTGTATTATTATATTCCACTTACACAATCACTATTAAAGCTATTATAGTCTACTTCGTTGGTTTAACCTTTAGTTGCTTTGACAGGTTGTGGCAGTTTATATCCTTATATTAGAGAGAAGAAAAACTCTATTTTTGCAACCTAGTCTTCAGTCCAGATCATCTATAGTTGACATCCCACTTGCTGGTTTTGTGTTGGGTACGTATTCATTTCCTCTGATGTGGTGATATGAAAAGGTACTTATTGCAAAAAGTGCGAGTAAATTGCTCGAGAGCTTTGCATCATTTAGGTTTTAAGTGTAAAAAAATCATACTGTATTTTTTTAATAAGATCTTGTTAATTGAAAATACCGAACAAATGACCAAATCTTATTCCCAAAAAACTTAGGGTGCATCTGGTTTGCGTTTTCTGTTTTGATGGACTATTTTCGAATTAAAGAAAATGTGTTTGGTTTGTCATTTTGAAAAACGGTTTTTCAAAACAGAAAACTAGAAAATGCGTTTGGTTTAAAATTTTTAAAAATTGTTTTATGACATTTATTCAATTAAAATGATTATTTAGTAAAACATAATAATTTTATGTTCATATATTACTAGATAATATATATTTTAAACTTGGTGAATTTACTTTTTTTCTTGTTACAAAAATAAAATAATAAATGTTTAGAAATTGTTTTATGACATTTATTCATTTAATTTGATTATTTAGTAAAACATAATAATTTTATGTTAATATATTACCAGATAATATATATTTTGAGCTTGGTGAATTTATTATTTTTTCTTGCTACAAAAATAAAGTAGTAAATGTTTAGAAATTGTTTTATGACATTTATTCAATTAATTTGATTATTTAGTAAAACATAATAATTTTATGCTAATATATTACCGGATAATATATATTTTAAACTTGGTGAATTTACTATTTTAAAAGTATCCCTTGAAAAAAAGGGGGGGTGTTTTGAGCGTTTTGATTTTTGAGTTATAAATTTTTCATTGTTTTCGGAAATACATTTTCGGAAACGAGTGACCAAATGCGTTTTGGGCGTTTTTGAACGCTAAAAACAGAACACGACAAGCCAAATGCCCCCCTAGGGATTGTATGATAGAATTCTTAAGTTCAAATTTATGGGAAGAAGGCATAATCTGAGAGTTTTAAAGTCTTGAGATTCTTAACCCACCAAAGAGACATGTTTTGAACAGTTTTGAGCAGTTATATTCATATTTATGGCTTGAAGCTTCTGAGAGTTTTAAAGTCTCAAGAATCTAGTTCCCACCAAATGCAAGGCCCAGACATATTTAATAATATTATATTTTCTGCTTGATGATGTTAAATTAATTCTGTTGGCATTGAGGCATTTATGTACATTAGCACAATGTTCTTCTCGAAACTTGAAGGTAGTATATTAGAATGTTTGCCGGTCTGAACAAAAACAATCCCATGTTGATTTTGGCTTTTTCCTGTCTTATGACTTGCTCTACTAAAATACTGTCACTCTTAGGAATAGAAGCCTGAAGCCTCTTCAGACCGACACAAACATATCCCTACTTCCTAAGTCATCATCCTGTTCTTATATCCTCAATTGGGGCCATCTCCACCTGATGGCGTAGATTTCATTTCTTATCTTGTGCATTTGAGTATAACCGCTCATTTTCTCCTACATTCATTTTATGCTCGTTGTCCTTAAACAACGCAACACAATACATAAAACGTAGCATGTGAAATCATTGTGTAGAACTTGCCTCTAACCCTGTACAAATCTTCCTAGCTCAGCCGATTCTTGTACTTCTCCCCTTCATTGAACAGGCTTTAACAATGTGCATTACATCTTTTTTAATTCCTCATTTCTGGTCCGGTCTATTGCTCTATCCTTGGGCCTATTTCACTGTAGTGGGTTGGTTCACAAGTACAACCTTTGTAACTTCATAGTATACCCATGGATTGGCCAGTTCTAACTCCTCTGAAAGGAAGGGTGACAATTTGATCATTTCATGTTTGTGACAACAAGATCCTCTATAGTCTTTCCGTTATCCTTTTGCTTACTTACTAATAATAAATTAGCAATCACATGTATTCTTTCTTGGTTCTACTCGACATAAAGCCTTAAGTTTCATTTTTTTTTTCTTTTTTTGGTGTCAAGGAGCGCCTGGGGGGTAGGGTGGTTCAGTTTTCCCGGAGAGCTCAAAGTTGGCTCACTCTTTATGTATGAATCTCCATGCACTACTTAATTAAAAATGCTGAGGGAAGGCTATTAAATATCCAGTATGTGACGTTTCCACAAGTTTGAGTCTGACTGGCCATGAATTTGCAGTTATTGTTATATTATTTAGTTATCTATATGTACATCTGGATCAAGGTTATATATAATATTATATTTGCACTTGGTCTCTTGTTGCAATCTTAAAAGAGCTTGTGGTTTTGTTATCCACTATTATAAGTTATTCCTTTTATTTTCTGGAAGTGTTTGTCTTGATCTACAAAGTATACGTTTTTAAATGTCAATGTTGTCTTCATTAGAATATAATTGTCTTTGATTATGTAGGTTCAGGAAATTTGTTGTTTTCCATTACTGCAGGATATCCCAAAATTTTGACCTCTTTCTGTCATTGCTAGATATTCCTCATTTCTTCTGTTCCTTGTGTAGATGATGGGTCATCGTCCTGTTGTTGCTGGGCCGACTGGGAGACTGCTTCAATCTTGCTTGGGTTACACTATGAGGAATATTCACTTGAAACTTATGCAGGAACTTTTGAGAGATCTAATGCTAGAATGGGGCTAGCATGCCACCTAAACAAAATCTTGACGCGGCATGGCCAAGTTGTAGTGAAAAACTACGGATCCGTGTTTGATTCTTCCTGTCAAGACCTTGCATTTTCTGTTGATTCAGACGATTTGGTTAGCAGCTCAGATGAAAATCTCCTTAGAAGCTTGATTATAAGTGCTTGTTTTAGCACATTTTGGGTAAGCTAAATGGCCAAAATAAAGAATAATAAGACCTCATTGACGAATAATAAAACCTCATGTCGTCCTTGTAGAGCAGATTTAGGATGCTACTTCTATTGTGTCAAGTAGTTAATGCCTGACAAGCTGAGAATATCATCTGTTCAGTAAGAAAATACCTTAAAATGTATTAGATGGGTCATCCATTAATTCTCCTTCCCGCACTGTCTGCTGCTAAACTAAGAAAGTCTTATGAAAATATACTCTTAAATTTTGCTATAGATTGACATACCAACTCGATGCTTTGTTTCTCCTGGCATAGAAGGCTTTTTTAGAATTCTGATTTTGTAACTATTACTGAAGATATGTTCATTTCATTGACACTACTAATTTTCATATTCTTTGCAGACTGTTGGTGGTGTTCTCATGGATCCAAATGCCACTAAGGGCTTAGAAGAGCGCTTAGTCGAACTAGGTATGACGATGCTTCCTTTGCAGAATGTAAGGGTGACTAGTGTTCGTCACACGGATCCTCTCTTAGAAGCTAAGAACATTATTCAAGAGCTTGTATAAAAGTAACTTTTTGTAACTTATGATTTCGATGAGGCTCTATATCATATGTCTGTTGTACGTAACTGTTTGTCCAAGTGTACATTGCACCTTACTACCTATATTTAAAAAAAAAATAAAAAAAAATGGTTGAACCTCAATCTTAAGGGTCTCCACCGCTCCGTCCCTAGAGCTTTGTGAGGGAGGTAAATTACGGGATGTGTCCCAACAAGCTAAAAAACAAGAGCTGTCTGTATACTGCGCTTACAAGGAGTTCAATTTTATGTTTCAGAAATCGAACCCCCCACACTGCGGCTATCAGCAAGACGTGAGATAATCTCACTCTTATCTTTTGTATTATTGGATTATGTCTCGACGGGCAAAGTAACCTATATTTTAATGTCTATTGAAGATTTGTCAAAATAAGGAACCGTGACTCTTGGAGCAGAGGGATGTTGATAGGCTCATTAGATTCCACTTTGATGCTTTTAAGTCTTGTTGAAGATATTTATTTGTTTGGTAGTATTTTTAAATATTTATAAGATGATTAGACATCATTTTAATCGCACGTTTTTTTAGGTAAATTCTATTAACATTCTCTATAATCTTGTTAGTCGAGTGTTTTAGTTTATTCTCCTTTATATATGTACGATGCGTCTAATGATTCAATACATGTTCAACTGCAACGTCATCCATTTGTCCTTGTAAATCAGATAATTATATCGTAGAGGCAGTTGATTATGCGGAAATTAAGAATTACCATTGCTTTTCAACATTCATTCTCTTCTTTTATCGAACAGTTTAGAAAGGATTAAGCTGGTTGTATAGGGTCAATGACGAGCTATTTTCAGGTGTTAAAATGGCAATTTTTGATTGACAGCTTTTTCTTTTATTTTTTTTAACTGCCAATGAAATTTTACCAAGTCTATATTTGTATAAAATCCTATCATTGACCTTGTTCTTATAGTAGATCTGGTTTAGAAAATCTAGAACAAGTGTTCATTTCTACTTAGTCAATAGCTTTTAGGACTCTCAAAATACCTATATAAATTTGAGCAAGCCACAACCCTTGTTTTACCCCCGCGACCTGACCAGCCTCAAACGGGGCGGGGCAAGGCCACGCCACATTTGTCGTTCCGTTTAATTTTTATTTTTTTTTAATTTCAAATTATGTTATTATTAAAGAATAAAATATAAATTTAAATTTTTAAAATTCAAAGTAAACATTTGAAATAAACAATGTTAAAAATTAAACAATTTCAAATAAAATTACATTT
>NC_036243.1:19572614-19574843 GCF_002742605.1 Olea europaea var. sylvestris | reverse complement strand
TGTTAATAAAAATTTGGGATGAATTGATTTTGATTTTGGGGTTTTAATAAGTTGTGTTTCTCCTTTTCAAGGTCATGTTTGGGTAAATAATCAAAGTTGTGTTTTTTGGGTAGAGCACTTTATTTGATGTGAGATAATTTAACTTCGTCTATTGCAAACAATGATTTCTTTAAACCACGTGGTCTCTCTTTTTTATTTATTTATATTTATATTTAATTATTTATATTTATATTTTTTGGTCTAAGAATTGTTGAGGGATTCTTAAGCGGTGCTGAATGGGAAATATGGAGATAGATTCATAAGTGAGTTTGAAAAACCTTTTAATTTTTTGGTAAGTAAATAATTCAATTAAAATTTAATGAGCATTCATTGATTATACCCATGGAGGATAACCTTTTTCCAATCGTGTGTCTTCTATCGAAGCAAAACAGTCCCAATCCTCAAAAATAAAGTAACTGTTTGGTTTCTATTTCGATTTTGAGTTCACTTTCAATTTTATGTTTCGAGGGTCTACTTTAAGATTATTAAAAATGTGTTTGATTTGTCATTTTCAAAAATTATTTCTCAAAATTAAAAGCTAGAAAACACTTTTTGTTTGAATTTTGAAGATTTGTTGTGTTGCATTTTATTCCATGAAATTTAGTTATTCATTAAAATATTCAAGTAATATGTTCATCATCTTGGAACAAGAACATAACAAGGGACATCTTATATGGTAACATGATCGAAAAGGTTAATTTTTTTAGAAACTTACATCAAAGTTAACAACTTGAAAGAGCCCTAATAATTTCTCCAAACCACAATAGGTACAATTGGCTATTTGCCAAATTTGTAAGAATATTGCCAATTTTCGGGTATCTAGTAAATGGAATCGTCGGGTCCAAATATAGTTATGGAACCGTTCGAGTTCGGTTCTGTACTATAATTAAATTTTTTAACATTTATAACAACATAATATAAATACAACTAATGACACATTCAATGGTTTTGGAATGTCAGAGACTAGTAGATTACCTTGTTCAAATGATTGCTACTGTTAAAGTTTCGGTTGGCGAAAGTCCGAGTTTCGATCGAAGGTCATACTGTCGACCGGCGATTGTATAGGTTTTGGAATGTCAGCGAGACTACGAGAGTGAGTGCGAGAGTCGAGACAGCGTTATGCACTTTAGTGTAGGTGTTTAGGATTATTTAGTGGGTTGGATCTTTGTTGGGCTAAGAAATGAAACAATAAAATGGGTAATTGGGCCAAAAATTAGAAATGAAACAAATTATTGGGCAAAAATTTTAGATTTAGAAATTGTTAATTTGTTTAAAAAAATTAAAATTAAAATAATTTGATTTATTCAATATAAAAAAAAATTAAAAAGATTTGGTTCTTATTCGATTTTTGGTCTAGAACCGAAAATCGAACCGTACCCATCAGTTCTCAATTTAGATACCCGTTCGGGTATTTAATTTGACAAGAACCATCGGGATCGATTCGGGAGATTTGCCCAACCCTAATAGATTATGTTAGTTTTGAGATTATTATATATAAATTAGAATTATTAAGTAATAATAATATATATGTATTAGAAAATTAGAAATTAACAAAAATACCCACAAATGACAAAACTATTGAATTTTATATATTTGAATGAATTTTTAAAAAAAATTATTTTTTTATTTTAAATATTTTTTGCCGGTCCGGTTTGGTTTTAAATCGCAATCAAAATTTTCAAACCTAAACCAAACCATTTTAACCGGTTTGGTTTGATTCAAAACCATTTCGTTGATCGGGTCCACGTGGCACCAAACTAACGATTTCTAAAATGCGATTTCAGTTCGATTTTACGATTTTTGCTTACAACCCTACCTTGCATGGTAATTGGAGAATCCCCAAAATAAAGAAGAAGAAGAAGAAAAAGTGGGACCTCATCTCCACTATCTTGCAAATGCAAGTTTTACGTCCAATTCGATAGTGATTTTGATAATTGATTTTTTGACTGTTAAGAGAAAAGTGGAGGCCACTTGTGAGAAAAGAAGTCAAAAATTACGGCTGAAATAGTGAAATAACAGTAAAGAAAATAACCCCTAAATGGGGTAAAAAATCACTTCCAATCGGGCCTTAATGAAATTCCTCAACGGTAAAACGAACTGTAGTCTGCAAACTGGCTTTCTTCAACGATGTTATAGTAACTTTGGCACCTAACGGCGATGCACTGACCTCAATTTCAATGGAGTCGTAAC
>NC_036243.1:19560807-19565876 GCF_002742605.1 Olea europaea var. sylvestris | reverse complement strand
TTCTAAATCGTCAACCAACTCTGTATAATTGCTGTGAAACTCCGGGATCGCGTGATCACGCCTAAGAGACAGTAAAAAGAACATGATCTTCTTCAGCTTGGCCTGGTTTGGTTCCATAACCACTGGTGAGTTCAGTCGACGGCATGTATATACTGGTGAAGACGTCCTTCTTTTCGACTTTATCGGTGTCGAAAAGGACTGGAAAACTCTTATCGTTGAGCAAAGCTATGACTTTCGAGTTAAAGGTAATCAAAGGACCGGGTGGCATATTGGTTCTAAAGACTGTAGACTGGTATTTTTGGATTCGAGACCTGAAGTATTCATCCCTGCATTGGTCGTAAAAGTAGTCTTGTCCATCTTTCCATGGTCCGATCAAAGGGAGCCCATAGTGTTGAATTTAATTGTAATTATGCTAAGAATCGAAAATCAAAATATAATAAATTAATAAAACGAATTCATACCTACTGAAGCCATCGTTGATATGAATAATAGTTGTAATTGTAATACCAGACAGATCTTCTCTTCCTTACTCCTCACAAAGTATTTGCTATCAATGGAGCAAGCTAATAAAACAATATGGAGAGGAGAGGGGACGCCTTTATATAGGAAATAATTGAGCTGTCTCATCACGACTAGAATTCTAATTAAGGTTTATTTTCGGTCCACATACTTAAAATTACCACATCATATTAATTACAACTCGTAAGGTGTAAAAGGCCCAATTGATCACTTAATAAATTTTGCCCAAACACAAATATCATTATGAGTCATACATCTAACCCATAAAATTTGCAATTGAATGTGAAGCCCACTTATGAAATTATTCCAACATTCTCCCACTTGGGCAAACATTTGATTGCTTTAACAAAATTTTAACACCCGGGTTAGACTACATAGGTGACCACAAAAGTATAGCTCCAATGATGACACCTTACGTAACATGATCCGGTCCAACAAGAATATTAACACCAAACATGGAAGTCATTACACCAATTAAACGATGTATGACCATTCCATAGCTACATGTGCCAACATCCTTATCGACATGGATCTCCATCCTCCAACCAATGTGGTAGTATGTGGTATGAACTTAGCACCAAATGTGATCAAAAAATTGTGCTAATCCATATCGGTCCACATAATGTTTCTGATTAAAATGAAGCCACATGTCTTTAAAAGAGACTCTTTTTATGTCTTTATTGTCATATCTCGATATCACAATAATATCATAAAAGATATAAGTCAAATGCATGCTCAAAATAATTCAAGGATATGGGAAAAATATTTTATTATCAAAAGGGGTTGTATCCGAAAACATTTGTGTTGTCTATGTACCCTGCAAAAGGATCAAACCCAAAATATAGTCCATAATTAACTCCCACTAACCAAAAATATCAAATGTTTCCACAATGTCCATGTTAACAACATGTGTTTTATAGACTTCCATTACTCAAAGGATCTACAATCATTGTCTCTGTATTGATATGCTCTATTTTCGTTTGGCCTTTCTTGACTCTGTTTCTAACCATCAAATATTTGATGTCAATATACTTTGACCCACCAGAACTTTTGTTATTCTTTGAAAAGAATAATGTTGCACTGTTATCACAGTAGATGGTGATTGGTCTTGAGATGGAATCAACAACTTTCAAGTCAGAGATGAAATTTCTTAACCAAACGACTTGGACTGTAGCCCCAAAATATGCAACAAATTCAACTTGCATAAAAGAAAATGTTACTAGAGTTTGTTTAGCACTTTTGTAAGAAATAGTACATTAGCTAATGTAAAAATATAACCTGAGATTGATTTCAAATCATTTTGACATCCAGCAAAATCAGAATCTAAGTATCCAACCACTTCAAGATGATTTGAACACTGTAATGTAAGTATATAACTTTCGATTTTCTTCAAATATCTCATAACTTTCTTAGCTGCTTTCCAATGTTCTTGTCCTGGATTAGACTGAAATTTGCTAAGGACACTTACTGCATAGGCTATATCTGAGCTAGTGCAAACTTGAACATACATCAAGCTCCCTACAGCACTAACTTATGGAATCATCTTCACAGATTTCATTTCCAGCTCATTCCTTGGATAATGAGTTTTGTTAAACTTATCTCTTTTTTGATGGGTACATCACCAGGTGCACAGTTCTGCATATTAAATATTTCTAGAACACGTTGTACATAAGTTTTCTGAGAAAGTCCCAATAAGCCCCAATTTCTATCACGATGTATTTCAATGCTAAGTACATAGGAAGCTTTTTCAAGATCTTTCATCTCAAAATTAGTATACAACATTTTCTTTATCTCATGAAGCAACCCTAAGTTACTGCTAGCAAGCAAAATGTCATCAACATACAGTATAAGAAAAATAAAATTTCTCCCACTAGTTTTGAGATAAATGCATTAATTAATAGTATTTTCAACAAAATCGTCACATTCTCATCAAATTTCAAATACCATTGTGGAGATGCTTGCTTAAGTCCATCTAATGATTTGTTTAACTTACATACCAAGTTCTCTTTTCCTTTCACAACAAAGCCTTCAGATTGTTTCATATAAACCATTTTAGAAAGATCTCCATTCAAAAATACTATCTTAACATCCATTTGATGAAACTCTAAATCGTAGTATGGGACAAGAGCCATGATAATTCGAAAAGAATCTTTCGACGAAATAAGTGAGAAAGTTTCCACATAATCAATGCCCTCTCGTTCAGTAATACCTTTTGCAACCAATCTTACTTTCTTTCGTTCAACATTTCCTTTGAATCTAATTTACTTTTGAAAATTCACTTGTTATTTATAGCCTTAGCATCTGGAGGAAGTTCAAGAAGATCCCAAACTTTATTCCTTTCCATAGAATTCATTTCATCTTCCATGGCGGCTAACCATTTATCTGCCTCAGGGCTTATCAATACTTGGTTATAAGTTACAGGATCAATAATATGGTCAATATTAAAATCGCTCTCCAATAAATATGTAATATAATCAATGGGCAATGCAGATTTTCTTTTCCTTTGTGATCTTCTAACTTGTGGCTCAGAAACCGATTCAATTGTTGTTTGAGTAATTGAAGGTTCCTCCTGGTTCCTCGGTTCTTCATTAACAATTTCAATTGGTTGAGAACCAACTCTATCCTGTATAACAGAAACTAGAATAACAATTTGATTTGGTTCAACAAAAATTTCTCTCAATGTGGAACTCCCACTATCTCCAAAATCACTCTCCAGAAATTTAACAGTGATGGACTCAACAATTCTAGTGGCACGATTTGGACATATAACTTATATCCTTTTGATCTGTTCGGATACCCAATAAAGTAATCAGCAGTTGATTTAGGGTCTAATTTCTTTTCACATGGATTATAAATCATAACCTTAGCTGGACATCCTAAATAAAAAAAAAGCCAAACTTGGCTTGCGTCCTTTCTATAATTCAAACTGTATCTTTGTAACAGCTTTACTTGGAAACTCTGTTCAAAAAATATATAGCAGTTTTCAAGGCTTCACCCCATAAATATTAAAGTAAATTTGTTCTACTCATCATGCTCCTGACCATATCTTCAAAGTTCGATTACGTCTTTCAGAAACACCATTCTGCTCAAATGTCCCTGGCATGGTGTGTTGGGGGTACTATTCCACATTCTTGTAAAAATTTTGTAAAATCACTCATATTTCGACCATACTCATCATATATTTTTTTCATTCATAGTATTCACCACCACGATCAAATCTTACAACTTTGATACCTTTTTTAGGGCTGTAAGCGAAAATCATAAAATCGAAAAAACGAACCGAAATCGCATTTTAGAAATCGTCGATTTGGTGCCACGTGGACCCGATCAATGAAATGGTTTTGACCCAAATCAAACCGGTCAAAATGGTTTGGTTTAGATTTGAGAATTTTAATTGAGGTTTAAAACCAAACAGGACCGGTAAAAAAATATATAAAAATAAAAAAATAAAAAAAATGAAATTTTTTGAAAATTCATCCAAATATGTAAAATTCAATAGTTTTGTCATTTGTGGGTATTTTTGTCAATTCCTAATTTTCTAATACAGATATATTATTATTATTATTATTATTATTATTATTATTATTATTATTATTATTATTATTATCCAATAATCCTAATATATATTTAATAATTTCAAGATTAACATAATCTATCAAAAGCTTTTTTCCTCTTCAAAATTTAGATGAACTCCAGTCGACACCCAACACAGTTTTGAGCCACCGACACCACACACTTCTTTTTCAGATTTTTCACGCCTCTTCAAAGTTGAATTAAAATCCATTATACCAAATCAGAGACAAAGAGATCCTAGACTTTCGATGATAATATTTGCTATAAATAAAGTTTCAGATCAATAATTTTTTGGAGCAAACTAAGGTAAGAATCTGAAATTAAACGTGTATCGTAACATCATACAAACGTAAACTTGTGTACTTGTTATGTTTAGATATTATAAACAATTGCTTTATTATTGTGGTTGATTATTCTCTTTGTTTAATCAGTATCCTTTTTTTTAGATATGATGATCACGAGATCTTGTTGGATATCATTATTTTTTTGGACCTTATATTTAGTTTAATAGACTTGTATTGTAACGTTACTGCATTGTCATTAACCTAAAAAAGGTGAACAAAAATGAAAAAAATTACGTTTTAGTTTATTGTGATTGTACTTTGATTTAGTTGATATTTAAATTTATAGTAGATATATTTAGTATCTATTTGAGCCATATTTTTCATATCATCATAATGAGGAAATTGACTATTTGAGAGGAGGTTGGGTCCCATACATGAAATAGCAGGTCAACAAAGGCGGCTAGACTTGTGGAATGACGGTCCAAATTTTCATTTTTTTGTCCCAAAAATTTGATTCAAACAGGGGCTTAGTTTGTTTTAGATTTATTACTAGTGAGATATAAATATATATTAAATTCAATGAATTAATGACATAAAAGTAGACGGGCAAAAAATTATATGGCGAAATCGACGGTTTAAACCGGACCAAACCGTTATGTTTAGGTTTGAATTTTTTTCAAACCGTTCAAAATG
>NC_036243.1:19530746-19557610 GCF_002742605.1 Olea europaea var. sylvestris | reverse complement strand
TCGGGGCAAAGGCATCATTTCATTGTTCAGAAGAGCAGCCGAAGCTTACAGTGCTGAAGAATGTAATAAGTTCATCTTTGAGATAGGAAGTAAATCATTACCGGCGTTGGAGTATCTGACGAACATGGGGATTGAACATTGGGCGCGGTCATACTTTCCAGGACGTCGATACAACATGATGACGTCGAATAACGCTGAGTCTCTCAATGTATTGTTTAAGAAAGATCGAGAGTTACCAATTCTCGCAATGATTGAGAACGTTAGTAACAAATTGCAACAGTGGTTTCATGACGACGTGCGACATCACAGAGTTGCAGTAGCGTGCTGGCCCCAGCTCAAGAGGAGAAACTCTTTAAGGCGGTAGAGGTTGCGAGGAAGTTGAATGTGAAAGCACCAGATGAGTTTCGCTTCTCCTTGCAATGTGCACGTAATACGGCATATATGGTGGACTTGACTGATAACACATGCACTTGTACGAGATTTCAATTGGAGAGTTTTCCATGTGAGCATGCAGTTGCGGTGGCCATGTATCGATGCTTTGCAGCGAGAATGTTATGCTTTTTGTATTATACGACTGAGTCTTGGAGAACAGCATATGCAGAGACTATATTTCCTCTGCCGAATGAAACAGAGTGGGAAGTTCCAGAGCACATTCTCCCGTTTAATGATTTGTTGCCACCAACAGTTGAACTGCGTCTAAGTACATCTAGAATACCATCTACCGGAGAGTTTTCTCAACCGAGTAGGTGTGGCAGATGCAAAGCCATAGGGCATACTCGACAATTTTGTACCAGTCAAATTCTCCTAAATGACAATTAGACAGGTACGTTCAATATTTGTTCTTCATAAATGTTCAATGTTCTATATTTATTCTTGATAAACAGTATTTACAATGATTCATAAGGAAAAATTAGTTTCATTCTCAGCATATGTGTAAAATAACAAAAAATCAACTTACAGAAAAATAATTATATACATTGAACACAAATTTATAATTATTTCATAATAAAAAAAATAATTACATTTACAATGTGAATGTTATATACACTGAACACAAATTTACAATTATTTCATAATCACAAAAAATAATTAAATTTACAATTCGAATATTACATATATTTAATACAAATTTACGGGTCACCATTAAATTCGAATAAATCACATGTTAACTTCTTTCTCCAGTTCTGTATCCACGATTGGTTGATTCCATCAACCTTATGTCTTATACTTAAAAATTCAACTTACTTAATGGCAAATATGCCGCAATTGCCGTCACAATTGAATAAGAATAGATCAGTTTAGTACTGTGTAACTAAAAAACTAAATCTTAAAGATGAAAACAACAAAGTTCAAACACTTACCTTACGGACTGTCGCGATGTCGTCGTGTTCCGAACAATCTGCAATCTGTCCTGTACAGTCATCCCCGCTTGGCTGGCCATCATAGGAACAATTACAGCTACGGACTCCAAGTTTTGCTCCAACTGGCCTTGCGTCAAACATGAATGATCTGGGTCATACACATATATAGTCGTGTCAGCAAAAACGATCTCCAACGTAACATAGTGCCTATTGATGCACGTTGGAATGTACATATGTGTACAACCCTCCCATGATTTTCCCCCGACACTCGGCGACAATCCTATGACCCACTCGAGTATATATTCTGGCACCGTGTACTCGTTATCCATAAGTTGGAGCTACTGATATTCTATGGTAACGACACGCAGGAACTCGGTGTTTAATATGACTCGACCATGGACGTCAAATGATTTTGGATGTCTCTGAGCTCGATCTCGTAGCAAGTCCATGGCCAGGTCGATGTGCTGCATCAAGAAACACCAAAAAATTATTTGTTATTTATTTAATAAACACAAAGTGACGTATACATACAAAACACGAAATGAATAGTTCACTTACATCGTCGACGAGCCAAGCTCCCGAAGTCGTGATATCATGGAACCACTTGTAAGCGTCTGAGACCGTTCGGTTACCTATCGTACAGGTAGCTCTGAAAAAATAGGAAAATGTTAAAATAAGCATAGACGAGTTAGCGTACAGTGCTTTATTAAAATCATACAATACTTACCCGAGGATAATTCTCTTCTACTCCGTATCAAATGCTTTCCACTTAGCATTGTCCACCTCTCTGAATAAGTTCGGGTACATCCCATCGATGAACGTCCTCCTCTTGGCCTCAGCCGTGAAGGGAAAAACAACATACTGTGACAGCACTCTCAACCTCTTACCGACCACCTGCTCCGTCTCATCAACAGCATGTCTCTTACCCTCAATCACGATGGGCGTCCTCTCGCCCTCCGGGGCTCCCTCCTCCATCGCCACCTCATCTGCCCTTCCCATCAGAGCCACCTCCTCCGTCGTCACCTCATCTGTCCCCCCCATCGGGGCCTCTCCCTTGTCCCCACCTCCTCCGCCCCTCCCATCGGGGCCTCCCCCTCTGTTGCTACCTCTTCCGTCTCTCCCATCGGTGCCTCCTCCCGTCGCTCCTCCAATTGGGGCCACCCTATCCCCCTCCATAGACAACCAGAATGACTCTAATGTCTCGTCATGCCAAAAATGTGGGTGACCCCCCTCTCCATCACCATCTCTGCCACCCTCTCGATCATCTCCACCATCCCCTCTGTCCCCCCATCGCCTAGCGGCTAAATCTCCTTTAAGTGTCACTATCGCATCCTGGAGGTCGATAACGCAAGACCATAGCATTCCAACATCATGGGATAGATCGTCAACCCTCCCTGTCAACTCTCGTCCCATGTCGTCAACCCTTCCGGTCAATTCTCGTCCCAGATCATCGACCCTCTCCGTCAACTCTCGTCGTAGTGCGCAGACCTCCTCCGCTATAAATCCAGTCAGACGGGCATACAAATCATCAGTGTGTGTCGGCAATACACGGGAGACGTGTCTGGATGAGGGAGAAGGAGATACCCTCGGCGGTGGCGATGCCAATGGCGGCGGCGATGCCCTCGGTGGAAATGATGCCAATGGCGGCGACGATGCCCTCGGCGGAGGTGATGCCAATGGCGGCGGCGATACCCTCGGCGGAGGTGATCGTCGATCAGCTGGACCGCCCTCCTACATAAATAACATTAAAAATTATTAAATAAATTTATATGTCGACGATATTCAATAAATTATATTTAATTCACATACTCAATCTCGGTCCACACTCAGATTAGACATCTGCTTGTCTTCGGTGTACGGAACACTTACATCCCGCACAAGACCTCGAGCCTCCTCCTCCATCAACGGCGTCAACTCAGGTATGACTTCAAGCTGACATAGACATTTGAACTAGTTAACGATCATGTAAACAAATTTAAACTACGTATAATATAAACCACAAATGCAAAATACTTACCTGAGGATCGTCGAGGAGGGCCGATAACTGTTTCCTAGTGGGACATCCCTCCCCTCGCGACGATCTCCAATGATGCATCCGAAGGCATCGTGTCTCCCCTCGCTTCGTGAAGCGGGATCCCAGTGCAGGGACTGTCTCATACACCCAAATCTGCAACACATACACTTATTATGCATAAATATAATATACTAAAACTTTAATTTTAATTATATTAAACATTTACCTGCACCGCTAAGGGCAACCCATATGTATCGTATTTACGCATTGACCTCCTGGGCCTCGAGTGTAATCTGGTGAAGACATGTACGGTGTCTTCGTAGCATCTCTGGCCCCATGGATAATTGTTGAACGCATCAATGTCGTCAACAACTTCCAAATGAAAAATGTCGAAGGCAGTCTTCTTGTGATGACACCTCATCACACTCTCGAGGATGTAGACCAACCCAAGCTTCAATCTATCTAACATCTGGTTGCACCCCCTAATTGCGACCATCAACTCGGGTAGATGCACTGACCCATGTCCCTGGAAGTACGTCTCGTACAGCCTATTGCTTTTCTCAATGGCTGCATCGTCGCCCGTAATCCTCAGTCCAATGATCAAGCTAAACTCATAAATCGAGAAACTGACGACCTTGCCCCCGAGGTCGAAGTGGAGGGAATCGCGGTCGACTGGCCTCAAAAGCCGACATAGAAGTGTATCGATGATCTGTCCTGAGTACTACATCTCTCGCATCTAGTACAGTGGCCACAAGAAGGACTGTCACAGCATATCTCCATGATGATCATCAAGCAGCTCCAACACCGCAGTAAAACTCTCAAAGCTACTGTTCCAAGTAGCTTTCCTGCCATCCATCTCAACTCCACATCTAGATGATACTTCATCCTGCAAAAATTCAAATGTTAAAACATTGAACAATAGATAATAAAGTAACGCATAATCTCAAAAAATCAAGGCAACCGAATTATAACTATCATACAATACGCAAGATATTGACGCTAATAACAAAATAAATTCAATGCAAATTTAAAAATTAAAATAATTTAGTTTATCTTGTATATTACATTTGGAAAATATATTTAC
This sequence comes from Olea europaea var. sylvestris, assembly GCF_002742605.1. NCBI lineage: Eukaryota > Viridiplantae > Streptophyta > Magnoliopsida > Lamiales > Oleaceae > Olea > Olea europaea. The sequence goes on along the minus strand of NC_036243.1, from coordinate 19,553,151 downwards.
AAAAAAATTTCAAATTAAATACATTTAAAAAAATAAAGAATATCAAATTATTTAAATAAATTAGAACAAAATCAAACATTATTTCATAAAAGAAAAATAAAAGGAACAAAATAAATTGTTAATTTCGGACAACATTATCTATTCAATTATTAAATTATATAAAAAAGGAGAATTATAAAAAAAAGTTAACATAATTATTATTTAATCAAATTAATCTTGTAATCATTTGAAAAATATATTTACGAACAAAAAATTTGAAATTAAATACATTTTTAAAAAATTTTAAAAATCGTCATTGTCGACGATGGAGAGGTCCAAAAATTACAAAAAATTCATATTTTTCACCACATTCACACCCACAATCTAACAACTTTACATGATGATGAATTTAAACCGAATAAACGTAAAAATAATGAATCTAAAAACTGAAACTTATAATAATAAACTTCGAGTGCCAAAACTAACCGGAATAGTAGCATGCAGGTACGGATTGAACGTTGGTGTTTTCGGCCGGTGGTTGATCGGTCGTTCTTCAGGTAGTTGGCGTCGGTTTTCTTCGAGGTTCGGTCGGTCCGTCGGTTTGGATTTTTTCTAACAGTCGGTGGATAGTGAAGTGTAAAATCGCCCTTTTAGTGTAAACTTATATTTTAACTTTTTTTTTATTAATTTAATGGGTCAAAGGCCAATGTTAAAATTTGCTACTGTCCAAAGGTCATTTCCATGTATTTCCTCATGCACAGAACTCATGGAGAGTTGACCCTTTTCCAATTTTTTTTAATTTTTAATTTTTTTTTGATGAAGTGTTTAACAAAGTTTAAAATAATCAAGATAGAATATTATTTTTATGAAGGATTTCGATCTTAACATGAAGGCTCTGATACCAATTATTGAATTTAATTGTAATTATGCTAAGAATCGAAAATCACAATATAATAAATTAATAAAACGAATTCATACTTGCGGAAGCCATCGTTGATATGAATAATAGTTGTAATTGTAATATCAGCCAAATCTTCCCTTCCTTATTTCTCACAACGTATTAGCTATTAATAGGGCAAGCTAATAAAACAATATGGAGAGAAGATGGGATCTAGTTTTTATATAGAAAATGATTGAGCCGTCCCATCACGACTAGAATTCTAACTAGGGTTTATTTTCGACCCACATATTTAAAATTACCACATCATATTAATTACAACTCGTAAGGTGTAAAATACCCAATTAATCACTTCATAAATTTTGCCCAAACACAAATATTATTATGAGTCATACATCTAATCCGTAAAATTTACAATCCAATGTGAAGCCCACATATAAAATTATTCCAATACATAGTCCCCTGGAATTTTTCTGATCGGAAGCTTCGTAGGTTTTGGTGGCACAATCCTTGATACCGCCAGAGATGATGTAGAAATGGATAAATTTTTGGAGACAGAGGCTTTGATTGGTTGGAAAAAGGGTGCTTGTTTTAGTGGTTTTGAAGCAAGTTTTTGTGATCTCTGTAAAGAATAATGGAATTGTGAAGAATAGAAAGCTAAAGGAGATGAAGCCATTATCATTAAGCTTCTTGACAAATCAATAGTGCGGATGAGAGAAGAATTGATTGTGGATGAAGAAATGAGGTGTAAATTGGAGTTGCTCTAAGTGTGTGACATGGCTATATATAACTTTAGAACCACCAATTTTTTTGCTATACTATAACCGCACCATAATCACGTAAGTCGTTTCGGTTCATATCTCGATATGGCTAGGCTCGAACGGTTAATAACCACGAACAAGGGAAAATTTAGGACTTTAACCCAGTTAGGGTGATCGTTGATCATTGACCGTCAACAGTCAACAGTCGTATCGCGATGTCATTTATTAATATCAAATTAAATAATATTAAAAATTATTCTATTTATATGTAAATACACTAAAACGTAAAAATCGTATATTTATATCAAATTACAGTATAATACAATCCTAAATAATATTAAATAAATGATACTTGAGATTTCTTTGTGTTATCAATGTTTAATAAATTGTTTGCTTGACTAGAAGTAGTTACGAGATTAGATGCACCACTACAAAAACTAGGTTGTAACACCGATTGAAAAAATAATTCCACAATCTGTATTAGAATTAAAATTAATTTTAAAATATAATTAAAGTTTCAATTTTCAACTCCCAACACCAATTTATCAAAACTTATAAATTCCCCCAATTTCTCATTTTCAATTTTTACAAATCATATAATTAAATTTCACAATACTCAAATTAATTTTTAACATTACAATTTACAGTTGATATATTTTCAAATTCTCATACAACACATAAATAAATAAATAAAACATAATACTAAGTTAATTTTGCAAATAATATCCCAAATGAAAATGCAAACAATATCTCAATTCCTAAATGCAAAATTCGAATTTAATAAACAATATTATCAACATAACAATACTAAACAATATTCTTGTCCCTTGATCCTTATGCATTGAGCTTGATTCCTACTTAATAATTCAAAAGCTCAAATCTCAATTCATATTCAATCTTCATAAAATGAATATTGGATAGCACATTTGCCCAATTATTATTTTTTTAACAGGTACTTATAAAAAATAAAAAAATTAACGGGTAATCGGTTTGGGGCAGGTCGACGGCGTAAATACCATACCCGCCCCGCCCCAAACCAGGTCATTAAAATCAAATACCATACCCACCACATTGCACCATCGGTTTGATTTTTTTCGTCCCGTTCAATTCGATTAAACATGATTTTCGATTTTGACAGTTTGAATTGCCATCCTTGTGCGGGATGATGTCATTCAAATTACGACACTTTGAAAGTTGGAACATTCAAATCACAATATCTTATACGTAGAGTAGGGCCATCCACCCAGATCGTTACTCTCTCTTACTCAACGTCCGAAGTATCATAATTTAAGTGAATGATATCATATGTAGATATATGACCGGCTTACAAACTCTTCAGACTTGATATGACAGACTGGGCATTCAACCTCTACTATGGAAACACGTAAAAATCATGTATTTAGATTTGGCCTACGCTCATTTAAAAAAAATAAAATTGTGCACGTTTTTATCGAAGTAATAAATAGCATGAAGAGAATGCTGTTTATAAAAATTTAAATAAACTTGATTTTTGAAAAAATAAAAAATAGGTGCATGAATGGAGATAGCCAGCCACTAAATATCCCATCTGCAGCACTGTACTGGTTACGAAGCAAAATTCCGACACTCGTTTGATTAATCTTGGACATGTCTTGCTTTTCTTTGGCACGTTCAACTGTCAAAGTTGGAAAGTTGGTTTCATGCTAGTTTAAATGATCGGATTAACAGCCTTACAAGTTGAATAAAGTGACTCCATCGATACATGCTCGAAGTTTGATTTTTAGCATACGAGAGTTTTTTTTTTTTTTTGAAAGAAGCTGGAAGTTTGATTTTTAGTTAGAAATGTTATAAGTCGAAAGTGGATAACTTAATCCCATTTGATTTAGTTAAAAATTTAATTTTTAGTAAACTTTGATGAAATTGAGATCAAATAGGACTTATTTCTGATTGTATTCTTCATTCATGCTTGGAAGAAATTGGGGGCGGCATTTAGATTAATGGTCACACACAATTTTGGAAGTCAAATCTCAAACTAAGAAGACAGATCAAACGTTGCTACATGTACATAGAAGTTGACATAATAGTTTACACACATGAGAGTTGGCGATTTTGATACATTGATCTTGACAATACATTTTGCAATCAACTGTTAGATTTTTGACATATAGGAGATGTCAATCAAGGTGTACATTTTGTATGTGTTATTAGTTTAATCCCTTTTTTATCTAGGAATTTCCATCCAAGTCAAAAGTAAAAGTCCTAGATGCACGTGCTCGTGTTAATTGTGTTGGTGCTTATATAAAAAGATTGGTACAAATGTCACTATGCCCCTATTTTGTCGGAATTAAAATCCCAATTTTAATATATGTTAACTTTTATCAACCGTATATTTTATTATCTTTTTATCAAAAATTACTTAAAATATCTTATTTTAATCTCCCACCATGAGTTATTGGAATGGAGTAATAAAATTATTCTTTAATGTAGACTAAAACTATCTCGCGGAGAGAGTATGACAAATTGGTCATAACTTTACTACATTTTATTTACTTGATATTAGATAATACTCCCTCCGTCCCAATTATATACATTTAGTTTTATTTTTCTTTTGTCCCAAATATATAAGTCAGTTTCCTAATTTAGAATATTTTGCTTTGTTCCTTTATCAATATACCCTTATTCAGTTTTCTCCATTTAATATTCCAACTTTTTGAAATCATCCAAAGACACACATTTATCACTTCTTTGAAACATGAAACAACTCTCATTTCTTCTCCTTCAAATAAAGTCATTCAAATTCTATACTAATTCCAACAATAATTTACTACAACATACTGGAAATTAAATAGGGGTAAATTAAAAAAGATCTTTGTAAAAATTAATTGTTCAATGACATTAAAGAGATTTATTAATCTGTGTGAAAAATGAAACAAGCCTATATAATTGGAACGAGGGAGTATAATACAACAGACAAGTACAATTTGTGGTGTTGAGGCAAGAAGAGTGTTACCTAACTAGTTGTTCGGAAGTAGTAATATATATGCCCGTGTGCATGCACGTTCTTCTTTCTTTTCTTTTTTCTTTTCTTTTTTTTTTCTTTTGTTCGATTTTCATTTTTATGTATAGCACCTGGTCATAAAATCAGTGTTCAAGAAGTTCTTCTTAGACTAAACATCAAAACAATTTATTCCTCTCCATCATACACCCTAACACCAGAGATAAGGTTAATCTTCCATTTGAGAAAAACTTTGATGAGACGATTGCACCGTCTTATATGGTGCAACCAATGAAAGGGGAGCCATGTCTCACCTCATTGCGTGAGATTGGGCCACCCGATGAGGTGGTGGCTCTCTATTCGAAGGTCGCACCACGTAGAATGGTTCGATCACCTTATCGAAATTTTTCTCGCATTTGGTGATGCCTATGGCTACAAGATAAAGTAGCATTTTTTCTACGCAGTGATTGCCCTCGTTTGGCCCCTATTCTTTTTAAATTTTAATGATTTGAATAATGTTTTTCGAAAAATGTGTGATTGAAAAAGTATAAAAAGTTTTTAATTTGCGTGTGATATTATTTTATGGAAGATTGTGTGGTTAAAAATAAGAGAGAGAGAGAGAAAAAGAATGAGAATGGGGGCATAGTATTCACTTTAAACAATGCAAATTTTAATACAAATATCCAAATAACATAATGAGTAGAATAATTGTTCCCAATTAAGAGGATAAAAAAAACTGAAAAAGGAAAGGGAAAAGAAAAATACTTTCATCTTTTATCCTATTCATCCTTGAAGTTGATTTCTTTCGCTGTTAGAACATTTTCAAGAGGCTCTTTAAATATAAAATACTTTCTATTTTAAAATCAACCATTAAAATCATGTTTTAAAAGATTTTTTAAATTAATATTTTAATTCAGAGAACTCACTCTTTATATAATTAAATGCATTCAAATCGTTTCAAATTTCAATGTACGAAAATAATAAAATAATTTAGAAAAAGCTAGTTAAAATAAAAGATAGCAAAAAAATAATAAATAGTTTTTTGGAGAAGTAAAATTAAGTGTTAAATATAAATAGTTTGTTGGAATACTTTAAAACTTTTACTCTCTAAAATGACCAATATGAGCTCGAAGCTTCTTTTGTTACTCCCAGAACTTCTTCATAGTGGCTCCGCATTTTAAGTAATTGTAGTAAAACTTGATCTGTTGATCCCTTGGCTTTTTCGGCAAAGTGAAGAAAAGATTTAGAACTCTATATTGATCAGACGACACCCGAATTTGAATTGGGGAAAAAGGATTTGCATTAACTATTGACTGCATACTTCAAATTCATGAACAATTCTGGAATTTAAATCTCCAAATTGTGTTGAGATACTTTTCAAATGATCGAATATGCTCTTTAAAAATAAAGAATCTCTTGGAAATCTTTGTAAATGATATATCCCACATTGATTAAATATTAAAATTACAATTAGCTCTTGTTATATATATATATATATATATATATAAGTATTTGAGACTAGGTTGGCATTTTAACGTGAAATTTCAAACTTGCCGATGCATCCTAACCCTAGTTTTGCCTTCTTTCTTCATCCAAGCTTAAGCAGCGATATAGGGTGATTTTTATTTATTTATTTATTAAATAAGGTATAATCAACTTTCCAAAGAGACCTAATCTTTTGAAAGTGAAATGAATAGAAACTCACTCTCAAGGACCCGGCGTGCTACCAACTTGGAACATTGATGATCCAAATACAAGGTGGCCCTCCATCGCAATATTCTCTTTTGCTATTGGGCCTGTGAAATTTAATAAGGGTACTTATACAGGTTGAACCCCAACTTTGAGGATCCCCACCACCCCATTCATAGAACTTTGTGGGGGAGGTAAATCGCAAGATGTATAATAGACTAAACTTTGTAAATTTTGACGGATGAATCAAACGGTTAGAAGCCAAAGAGTGTAAAAGTCTACAATAAAGTCACGAGTACAGAAATTTTTTAACATAACTTATACCGACATTGATGCAACAAAACATGATTGGATTGTTTTTTTTTTCCCATCTTTCAATGATGTCGCGCCATGTGTTGTCTTTAAGATTTTTTTGGCAAAAAATTTTGTATTGTTCAAAAATCTATGGTCTTGATCTTATGCCATTTATCATGTTTGAATTTAATTCTTTTTTACCAAATGGTTCATGGTTCGGTAGTCGTATCGATCCTTCCACATGCAATACTTTTTTTGACTATTGAGGAATTTAAGACTCCAGTTTGCTAGTTTTATGCAATGGGCAATTTATGAAAATCTTAGTTCAATGAAACAACTTTTGAGGTTGAATTCAAATAAAACAAGTTGTATTAGAGTATTTTCAAGAGATTCTTTACTTTTAAAGGACATATTCTATCATTTGAAGAGCATTTATAAATTTAAATGGTTAAAATTTTGAAGTACTCTAACAATCTCTTTATATTCCCTCCATCTCATTTATACAGGGTGATTTTATTTTTCACACTAATTAAAAAAATCTTATTTAATGTTAGTGAAAAAGTAATTTTTACCAAAAATTGAATGATATAATTTTCGAGAATTAGATATCTTTATGTTTGTCCAATTTTAAGATTAAATGGAGAAAATTGATTATAACTAAGCAAATTAAATAAAAGTAATGTTTAAGCCTTGAACTTCTATATATCATTTGGATTTTTTATTTTCTTTTCGTGTAGTTTTATATCATGTTTTTTAGAGTTATGACAGGACATTTTGGTTTTATATCATGTCGTTTAGAGTTATGATAGGATGTTTCGTTATCGAGAGAATTTGGCTTCAATCAAGATTGTGGCTACTTTTTATACAATCTACAAAAATAATGCCTTAAATACCTTCAAGAAATTTTTTATTTTTAAAGAGTATATTTTTTTTGTAATTTGAAGAGCATTTATAAATTTAGAGTAAATTTTTTTAAATACTCCAGCAACATCTTTATTTTTAACACTTAATTTTACAATTCCCAATATGTATTTTTTTCCTATCTTTATTTTCACTCAATTCCCTCCAAATTTTTATACTATTTTCTTTGTATGTTCTATTTTATTAGGTCAACATATGGAGCATTCAAATTGAGATAATTTTTTTTTATAGAGAGTGAATTTGACTCACCAAATTCTAAAGTCACCAAATTTTAAAGTATTAATTTGAAAAATTTCTTGTAACATAATTTAAAAGATAGACTCTTTAATATAAAGAGCATTTTATTTTTAAATAATCTATTGGAAATTCTTTTAACTGATTTATCACATTTTTGTCCATCAATGTGGTCTAAGTGCATAAATAGTTTTCGATAATCAAATGTAGGGGTGACAATGAATCGAGTTGGCTTGACTCGGCTTAATTCGACTTCAGATGGGATATTGTGGACTGAGGCAATCATGATCTCACGAAGTAATTTGTATTTTAAAGAAATTAATAGAACAAGCCCCAACATGAGCTGGTTTGCGAATCCAAAATGAGCTGGCTTGTGAAGAAAATTGAGTTTGGCTCAATCCATTGTTAGTCTTATTACGAGTGTGAGTCGTCTATGAATTGACTTAACTTGGTTGTTGCCCCTAATCAAAGAGAAGTAGAAGCCAGATATTTTTGTTCGTAGGCCACCATCAAAGTTGGTCTTGTTGAAATTTTTATCAACAATTACAAATATAAGTCGATTGTGAATTCTAATTTTATCATATCTTTTTTCATTTTGTGGCAAGTAAAATTACAAACTCATTAGTTATAACAAAGTTTGAAAGGCGCGAGACGTGACAATAACATAAGATCAAGTTTTAAGATCATGAATCTTTATGCTCCGTTGGGCCCCAATTCTTCATTGTCAATGCTGTTGAAGATTTCTTGAAGAATGAGGTTCTTGCAGGTATCATATATACTTTATACACGAGATATGGTGCTCTCTAGTTATGATTACGTTCGGGAACATGCAGGTTGAGATGAAGTGATGCTACAAATTTTCATTGTTCTAATGCTTTGATGTAGTAGTTAATTTCTAGTAACAATTTTCATTTGTAAGGATTCACCATTCTAGTAGCCTCAGACTAATCTTGAAATGTATAAAAGGTCGATTCAGATTATCATTTTTATTTCAGGCTAGTGAACAACTCAAATACTCGGTCTGAATCAAAAGGCTAAGATTCAAGTGATTGATTACACTAGTGAACTTAGGGTCCCCGATGGTAAGTTGTTATGATATTCCATGTTCTCCGTTTCACTTGGATTTATGCTTCTAAGGATAGTAATATATTCAATGGAGAGAGGGGAACCAAGTGGCGGATTGTTTAGCTGGAGTGGGAGCTAAAGGCTTGTCGAACCGTTTTAATACTTGGACAGAGTTGCCAAGGCTTGCTCAAGGGTTACTTTGTATGGATATGATGGGGGTGGCTTATTGGAGGAAGTGAGATGTGGATTGAGGTTAGGGTAGTGGTGTTTTTTGAGATTGTTGGTGATTTAGCTCGTATGCTTTGCTATTTGTTTGGTATAGTGTCGTTGTTCGAGTCTGTTAGCGCGGTATTCCTCAGCCACAAGTGAGGGCTTATTAATAAAGTATTTTTTGAAAAAAAAAATGAAAAATGAAAAAGGATAGTAATATATTTTAGACCATTCCTCCAATCCCATTCATTGCAAAACCCAACTGTTAAAACTTCTGCAAATCCATTTGATCTTGGATTTTTGTTGGACCCAGTCTTGTAAAACTTTTGCGTATCATCTTTATTCTCTAAGGACAAGTCTTTACTCTTTTTTGATGTCAACATTAATGCAGAAATTGTCTCTTCATTTGCTACTGGACTTACAATATTTCTGCTAGTAACCGAGCATACTCAGAAGCCATTTCTGCAGTTTAGCCCAAAGAGATGGAGCATTATTACCGGCCTGAGAGGATACTTGACATCTGCCTTCTTTACTATGGGCTTTAAGATTTTTGCCTCCATCCTAGCGGTTTATGTCACCTGGCCAGTGCTGGGCTTACCTGCATTGGTTTCAGTATTTCCTTTCTTAGTTGGCTGTTTGGCTTAGTATTTATTTGAGAGACGTCTAGACAGTAATGGATCATCCTGCTGGCCTCTATTGCCCATTATCTTTGAGGCAAGAAAGTTCAGCCATGAATTTCGATTCTTTCATTGTAAAGAGAAACATAGCATTAAACGGATTTATATTTTCTGTGCAGGTTTATAGGATATATCAGTTGACAAGGGCTGCCAGTTTCATCGAGAAGTTAATGTTCGCAATGAGAGGGGCGCCTCTGTATCCCCTGCAGTTTTGGATAGAACTGGCACGTTGGTTTCCATGATTGTGACTTTCCGTGTCCTAGGTTTGGTTTGTCTTTTGTCCTTGCTAACATTTCTTAGGCTTTTTCCATGTAGACCAGTTGCAGAGAACTACTGATTTGTATATAGGATGATACATCTGCATGATTTTGGCCAATATCATTACAGTTGATGTTCTTAAATCATTTCAGTTCATTATCAGCAATTCTTGTTTTAGTTTTCTGCCATATGCCATTAGGGAAACCTTTTAAAATTGGTGATGAATGAGAACATAGGTTTATTCCAATCTCTAATTCGACAATATTTACAAATAACCAACCAGAAATGTTGTGTCTGGATTCATGTACCGATAAATTATTCATACAATTAGAAGAATACAAGCATATAGCAGTGAGAAAGAATAGGATTATACATGTGAATTTTGAAGGCTGCTGCTCCACAAATTCTGAGCTGATCCTTCGTGTTAGCTTCCATGAAAAACATCGAATGATGCAAATTTAGGCTGCAGATCAATTTGGAAAACATCACAAAACTCCCTAATTAATGATTTATACGCGATGTCGATCAACTTGCTGTCATCAGTGTGATCATTATTTGCTGCTCTATGTCCGTCTAACGACAAATTTTCTCTTAGCAACCTCTTTATACTTCCAACTTTACTATCCCGAATCCCACATGGCACTATCTGATGAAAGGGTGCAATATCTGTAGTGACATTTAGTGCCAATCCATGAAAAGTTATCCATTGTGATACTTTTATTCCAATGGCTGCTAATTTCTGGTCTCCTGAAGGTGTCAGTATTGCATATTAGTCAAATTATAATATCAAAGCATAGAGGAAATTAACACATCTCGAAAAGCTACATAACCTATGAGACTAATGATAAACAAACAAGAAGAATAAGGAAATAACTGACTCGGTTTTGAAGAACAATGTAATACAAGACATACCAACCCAAACACCAGTTAGGCCATCAACTCGTGATGCATCAATAGAAAATGTCGCAGAAAGAACTCGAATGACAACCTCTTCAAGCGCTCTGAGGTACCAATGAAGATCCATCTTGTGATATCGGAGATTGATAATGGGGTACATAACTAGCTACATTACAACATAAGTAAGAATTCTTGAACAAAAATCATCAGCAAGTTCTCAAAACGACATACAGCGTCAAACTAAGCCCTTCTCCCAATAAATTTGGGTCGACTACATATTTTTTTTATCTGCTTTTCCTCAACACACCAAAAATTCTCCTGATAAACTTTAAAGTCTTAAAGAATGTCTAAATTTGCATATCACGTAAAATCCCCACGTGAAGACTAACAATATATATGATCTCCTCGAGCAATACAGATGCCAAAACTACATAAATTCGAATCAACAGTATATATACCTGACCAGGCCCATGGTATGTTACTTCGCCACCGCGTTCAGTTCGATACAAATCAAAAGGAGCGTTCTTTACATCAAAATTCAAGTATTCTTCTGAACTACCAGTGCCCAATGTGTAAACTGGCTGGTGTTGCAAAATAATCAAAGTATCAGAAAAATCTTCCTGCTTTTCAATCAATGGTTTTCTCTCTTTAACTATGGCCTTTTGCCATGTCCACGCCTCTAAATATGGAATCAGCTCTTTATGCAAATCGTAGTAATCACAGCTGGAATTAGGATTTAAAAACCCAATTTTGAAAAATATTCTACTATTTTTGTCAAAAAAAGAAAAAGAAAAAATGTTAGGACAATGAAATTACCTTCTTCTGGGTTTATGGGTCATGGAGATAATTGAACTGATGATAGACGAATGGATTTTGTGCGCTGTTTTTGATGGACTACGAGTTAAAGAGAGTGGGCTTAAGCTAAAATTGGGATTTACAAAGATAATCATATTTCAAGATTGTCTCTTTATTTTTATAATGGTGGTATCTAAGGCTTTTAACTGAAGTGTGTGGTCACAAAACTGAAGAAATTAGTGTTTGAAAAAATTTCTGAGGTGCAGTAATGGAGTGTTAGCGCTAGGTTAGTTGTGGAGGCGGCAATGAAAATACTTACATCTTACGCTTTGGACGCGGCGGAGCAACCAATGTGTTGGCCGCTTAGGACGCCACTGTGGGCGTGAGGGAAATTGGGGAAAAGGGCCCAAATGTTTGCTCATTGGGCCAAATCTTTCAAATTTGACAAAGATGGTCCGAGCATTCTTTGTACAATTAGACCTTTTGGATGGATAGGAGAATTCACTTTCTTTAATGGAAATTACATATTTAGCCCAATTTTTGACAAAAAATAATGATTTTGTCCCTAATCAGTTTTTATATATCTTATAAATCTCCAACCTTCAACCTTCAACCTTCAAGAGACTAAAAGTGCCCCATTGTTAAGCATATTTTTAAGGGATTTTGGTTCTTTTCGTCCTCACCTTTGCAAAATGTTATTAATTCACTCTTCACATTTTTTTGCATCAGACATTCTCAACCTTGGAAAATAAGGATAAAGCTACACATACAAAATGTGGTTCATATAAATTGTACAGAAATTCAAAAGAGGACGACGTGTCGTGGAAAGGAAAAGAAAGGGACAGTTCATTTCGATAAAAAAAATATGAATAAATTTTTGATGTTTTTGTCTTAATTTTCGTGGTCACTTCAAGATATCAAATGAAGTCAAAATATTACATACTTAACATTATTTTGAAGTACTCACAGTCCAATTTTTCACACTGTTAATTTTGCACAAAACAACTAGTCATAACAAATGCTATAGCGCGTCAAAGTAGATCATTCCAAACTAGTATTTCGAGGTTTTCGGTAACGAGCTAATTTTAAAATTTGTTCGACAATTGTACACTAATCAAATCTATAAATCTTCTATATCCTATCGAAGTTCGTTTTGAGAACTATATCATAGACATATCAAATGATCCAAATGAACACCAAAAATAATTAAACATGCGTCAAACATGTATGTTAAAAAGAAACGTACAACTCGTCTTTTAAAAAAATAATTATTTTATTAATAGTTATTATTTTTGTACTACCAATTTCTCAATATAATTTATATCATTTTATTTGAAATTTTTACTTATGGTATGACATCATTTTTTTTATGTAAGTAAATTTTTAATAATTTCCTAAATAATCAAGAGACAATGTTTTACATTAATGTAAAAAATAAAAAAAAATTGACATTAATGTCAAAAGAGACGTCATTTAAAAAATTTAAAAGTTCATTAGGAAACTTTATAAATGTTGGCAAAAAATTTATTGGAAAATTTATTAGATTATTTAACAAAATAATTGATCGAGAGGAAAAAGTAATAGTAATAAAAAAATTCCTAAAAAAGATCTATTTATATATAAATTTTTCGGATGTAAAACTAATCAAAATGAAAGTAATATAACAATTTATAATCGTCATAGAGTAAAAGAAATTTTATTAGGAAAAAAAATGACGTCATACCACATATAATATTTCCTAATAAAATGATATAAATTATATTGAGGAATTTATCGTGCAAAAATAATAAATATTAATGAAATAATAATTTTTTTTTTAAAAAGACGAGTTATAAGCTTATTTTTAACACACACATTTTACGCACGTTTAATTATTTTCAATGTTCATTTAGTTCATTCGATATGTCTATGATATAGTCCTCAACTTCGACTAGCCATTTTGTGCAAAATTAACGATGTGAAAAAAATAGGTTGTGAGTATTTCAAAATGATATTAAGAATATAATATTTCGACTTCGTTTGATATATCGAAGTGATCACGAAAATTTAATAAATTTATTTATATTTTTCTCCAAGTGAATCATCTTTTTCCTTTTCCTTTTCCTTTTCCTTTTCACGACACATCACCTCTTTTGAATTTTTGTACAGTTTTTGTGAACCATGTGCTATACCGCATATACGTGTGGCTTTATCTGGAAAATAAATCAGCTCATAAAATCAATAATTTAAAGATATAAAAATAATTAGTGATAAATAATTTGAAAATTTTAATTTTGTTTCAAAGAGAAAAAAAAAAGTATCAATTTTTATTTTAATAATTACCCACTTTTCAATCAATAATTCGATAACCTAATATCTCGGCCCGATGGATGTTCATGTCGAATCTAATAACTATAGCCTCTAAGCAATCGAGCATGCTTAATAAATACATCTAGTTTACTCAATATCATTAGATAATTAAAAAAACCAGGGAATAAAATGCTTGAGAAATTTTAAGCAAATACTTTGGACACGTATTTTTACTTCATTTCTAAATGCTTTTCACGAAAGAACAAAAATGTGATTGTCTCCCTTTCATTTACGCAAAAACTACACATTTTCCGAATATTCCAAAACAAGACGAAATAATGTACTCCTTTTGTCCCATTTATACAGATTGAATTCTCTTATTTTTCTGTCCTAATTATATGATCCTATTTATTTATTGAGAAGGTTTTGTTTTGTTTCGTTCATTTATTAATATAACTTTATTTTATTTTATTAATTATAATTAAATTTTCATACATAATTTTGAAGTTGTACAAATTTAAGTAAATGTAGACTAGGAAAGTTTTGACAAAAATTAATTTTTTAATAGAATAATGTTATGTAGCACTACTGAAATTATAACATCAATTTAGATGATACTAGATGATTGGTTAAATGAAATATGAAATTAAATGAACCATTTAATTTTATTTATCAATTAATGACATATCTTACCTAAATTGAGATTGCAATTTCAATGGGACTAAATAACATTACTCTTTTCAATAATATTAAATAAATTTTTTTTTAATTCATATGAAAAATAAAATCAAACTATATAAATAAGATGAAGGGAGTATATTTATTGCTTTTGAACTACGTTATTTCACATTTTACAAAATTACAAAAATACTTTTTAAATAATAAAAATATAAAAATATCTCCCATCAATTCAAAAAATATCTTCGGGCAAAGAAAAAGGAAGAAGAAAGATATCCTATATCTTTGATCCATCCTCTTCAATTTCTGTCATCCACTCTTTTTTAATAAAAATGCACTCTGCAACTCTACCTCTGTACACACCTTCAATCGTAACAAGTAATCCTAAAAATAAAAGTTCAAAGATTGCATGGAATTTTTCTGAAAGGACTAATTTTCAAACATGTAGAGTTTCTGCATCTTCAAATTCTCCTATTACTGAATTCAACCTCTATGAACTTCTTGGAATTGACAGTTCTTCCGATCAAACCCAGATAAAATTAGCATATAGGAATCTTCAGAAACGGTGCCACCCCGATATAGCAGGGCCGGCGGGCCACGACATGGCTATTATACTGAATGAAACTTATGCTCTTCTCTCTGACCCCAATTCTCGGAGGGCATATGATAAGGTTAGTGTTGGTATCTTTGCTTTTACGTATTCACGGAAATTTGGGAATTTGGGCCTGTATTGTTATTCTCTGCAATCGGGCTAAATTAGCTGTGACAGATAAATGGTTAGTGCTCAATTATCGATCAATTATTTGAATACTAAATATGTGGATTGTGTAATCGAGTTACATATGCTTAAGCACACATATACGGCGGATTCGGAGGTGTTTAACCATTCAATTGGATTCATTCACCAGATTTGAACCTATATGTTTTGTCAAAATTGATGCTATGTTGAATTACTTTGGCTTAGAACTTTAACTATTAGAGGGACATTTATTTATTTATTTAAATTTATACGATAACTGGTTATTGTGGTGGCAAGTTGCAGAGAATTCAATTTTCAGGAACGAATTAACATTTTAGTAGATAAGTGCTTCGTGGTAATGAAAAAATTGATGTCGAAGGACATTGTGTATTACTGCTTTTGTAGTTAATGCTGTAGTTTTGCATATTTGCAACCAAGTGATCTGACATTGGTTTTAATTTAAGGCAGTTTGTCCACTATTAGTACTGAGAACAGATCTAGCTAAGGGATGGAGTCAAAATTTTTGTTTATGAATACAAGTCATTTTGTTCATCACTTTTATTGTCAATATTTCTTGAGCGAGGCCAACTTGGCAGAGTTGCTGGAGGTACATTTCAGTGAAAGTTCGGTAAGAGGAAGGGTCCGCGAGGAAGCGAATGGAGAAGAGTTCGCAGAGTGAAGGGATCTTTGAGAGAAAAATTGTAGCTCTGAATTGGGGTGTTGGACGAGTTTTCCAGGTGGCCTTTGGGGAAGTAATAGACCTGAGAGTTGAGAGGTGCAATTTAGACAGAGGAATCGACAATTCCTTCCCACACACAAGACTTGGTAATAGTTTTGGTGGAGATGGACTAGAGGAGTGAGTGAAGAGGTTATTGAAGGGTTTTTTCTTTGATAGTGTGAAATGCCTGGGGATGTGGGAAGATGTCACATTTGGAGGAAGAGTAAAGGTTCTTCATGTATTTTTAGGTGGTTTGCAGTACACGTCCCATTTAAATTTTGAAGAAATTTTAGGATATCAAACTTTTAAGGGACATATATAATTGTGTTTTGCAGTACATGCTGCACTTGAGTTCGTAATCACTTATTTTTTGATGTACAAGTACATTTTTAAACTTTTGATTTTAAAACAAGTCAATCAACTTGAGGTAAGAGGAAGGGTCCGCGAGGAAGCGAATGGAGAAGAGTTCGCAGAGTGAAGGGATCTTTGAGAGAAAAATTGTAGCTCTGAATTGGGGTGTTGGACGAGTTTTCCAGGTGGCCTTTGGGGAAGTAATAGACCTGAGAGTTGAGAGGTGCAATTTAGACAGAGGAATCGACAATTCCTTCCCACACACAAGACTTGGTAATAGTTTTGGTGGAGATGGACTAGAGGAGTGAGTGAAGAGGTTATTGAAGGGTTTTTTCTTTGATAGTGTGAAATGCCTGGGGATGTGGGAAGATGTCACATTTGGAGGAAGAGTAAAGGTTCTTCATGTATTTTTAGGTGGTTTGCAGTACACGTCCCATTTAAATTTTGAAGAAATTTTAGGATATCAAACTTTTAAGGGACATATATAATTGTGTTTTGCAGTACATGCTGCACTTGAGTTCGTAATCACTTATTTTTTGATGTACAAGTACATTTTTAAACTTTTGATTTTAAAACAAGTCAATCAACTTGACAGAACAGATTGTCAAATTGCATAGCATCTGTTGCATAGATCTTTTGATCGCCTAAACTAGTAAAATGGAATATCTTTATGGAACAGATGAGAAGCACTCACCTCTTGTTCAATTATATATCGGATAAATGCAGGAGCAAGCAAAAGTTGCAGATTTACAAGGCTACACCGGCAGTCCTATATATTCTGTGTGGTATGGTTCAGAAAGTGAAAACAGGGCTGTTTTTGTTGATGAAGTCAAGTGTATTGGTTGCTTAAAATGTGCCTTATGCGCTGAGAAAACATTTGCTGTCGAATCAGTATATGGAAGAGCTAGGGTTGTTTCTCTCGGATATTTTTGATGAGGTGGAGAAATTCCTGACCAAATATGCCAGGCACAGAGCTTCCACAAATTATTCCCAGGTGATTCTTGTATATTTCTTATTCTTCAAAACATATATGTTTTTACATTCAAACGGACAATGAGTGTGGCTAACGAAGCACACACTTATCCATTTTACTTAATTATCTTAGCAAACATTTGATTGAGCATAAAATGTCCATTGAAGGAATCGGAGGCTCATACAGCAGCAAGAGTCTCAGCTGTTCAAGCGATTCAAATGATATCAAACTGGTTGTACTGGCAATCTCCGGGAATGGCAGCTGAACATACAGATAACCACAGCTTGGTACCACTTTCACGAAAACATGCAGATCCCAGTGTTAAGAGGCTGAGAGACGCTGCTGCAGCTAGACGCCAAGCAAGAAATTTTACGAAACCAACCAAAGGAGTATTCGCAAGCAACACATCCTATGAGGAGTATTGGATTCCATCAAAGCTCGTTCTACCAGAGGTTACTACTGTAGATTCTGACTCTAGAGTTGCGGCCTCATATTCTTCTCCAACTACAGAAACGAAAGAACCAAGGGCTCGTAAATTCTCTAGCCCCGAGGAGGATACAGACACCCCTTTACTTAATGGATTGCCGGTGGGGACAGCAATAATGGCTGCGGTATTTGTTCGGTTACGGGTGGGAGAACAAGTAGGCAATATAAAGGAGCATATTGGTGGTTCTCTTGTTCTGGATATTGTTAATAGCTCATGGTTACAGGTGCTTTTAGCTGGTGTTACTTGGTATCTCATTGGAATGGCTTTAATGGAATTAGTTGAAGCCATTCGACGTAAATAAGGGAAATATTGTAGCTCATTGATAATTGTATGTATATAACATGGTGATATTTTATGAAATAAAAGATTTGACGAGGGCCTATAGAAACATTTATAACCAACATATTGCAAAGTAAATTGAAGTATCCGAAGCTCCCATTTAATCCTTTGTCACAATCTTGTTATCTCTACCGTACTGAATTGCTCGGCATTCCACGGAGCAAAATGGTTTGTCCTTGCATATATAAAAATAATGTTTTTTAGATTCAAGACAATCGAATATTTAAAAGTTGGATAAAGCTAGTGGTACATAATTTGATGTACCGAAAGGTGTACACCATTTGGTATACCAAATTATGTATCCTTAGCAAAAATCATAAAAGTTTATATCTACGTGAAAGCGTAACAAAGAGTAATCTAAGTCAAAATCAATAATTAATTTTAACTACATATTTCATAAGTTTCACTACTTTTAAATCACACATTTTATAAACTATTGTAAAAATTTACTAAAAGTCTGATTTTTAACTAAAACAAATAGGGGCAAAATAATATTAAAATTTGAAAACGATTTTTGTTTAAAATTCGTAAACTGCAAATTTAGTTAGCATAAAACAATGCATGCACGCTAGGAGATTAAGGCAAGTGAACTAAAAAAGGTAAAAACAATAAAAATATTTTCTTATTAAATTAAAAAACATGAAAGCTTAACGGAAGGAAAAAAGATTCAACAAGTCACGTGAATGTTGGCTCCGTAAAGAAGTAAATTTCAACTTCTTGTATAATTCGCAAGAAATTGAAGATAAAATTACTTACTTATACATGTAGATATCTTGATCAGAACAAATAACGCGCCTACAAATGGGACAAAGATTACCAAAGCCACGGTGAGTTCCAGTTTTACCCATGTGTACTCATATCGAATATGTGTCTTGGATGGTGTCTCGGCCATTGTAGCATCTACTAGAAGAGAAAACAACATGAAGAATGTTGAATGTTGAATTTTGAAGTGGGGAGTAGATATATTTATAGTTGCTTTTGAGAGGAACTATCGTAAAATAATTAATGCGACAGATGTATAAGGAAAAATAAGGGATTTTTGGAGATTTTTTCTTCTAAATTATGATATTGCCATATCCTTTAACTTGATCAGTATGAATCTTAATTATTATGGTAAGTACGTATTCCTGAAAAATAAAATAATATATTAAAATTTTTGAAACATGACTGTTACGCTTATAAATTACCACTTTATATTGGGTCATCTTATTGGACCCGGACGAAGCCCATTGGTATTGAACAACAGAGGCCCAAGTGACAGCCAAGTAAAAGCCCCAAACTGAGGCTCTAAAGAGGTCAGTCGAGGCACCACAGAGGCCCTAAGAAGTCCAGTTGAAGTGCCTGCTGAGGTGCCTATTACTTTGCTCGCCTTATATTGGGCTCGGACTTAGGCCTGTTAACCCGCTTGGCCCATTTCATTTCGATTTCTCTATATATATGAATCCATTCACACAATTAAGATATGTTTAGACACTCTAGCCAAATCCCCCATTTTCATATTATTGTACTCTATATATTTATTTTCCTTCAGCCGTTGACTTGACTATCGGAGTGCAAACGGTCGTCGAACCTTTTTCTCGTCTGGCCGCCTTTGCCTCTTCACGGGGAACTACGTGTGCAAATTCGGAGGGGACGAGGCCGAGGCATATGTTGGAGCCATTTTTGAAGGTCAACAGATTGAAAAATTCTGCACGGTGGAGACCTTCAAGATGAAAATATTATTCAAGTGTGTTTATGAATTAATAAGATAATACCAATGCCATAGCACAGTGATTCATTTTCTTCATTGATCTGCCTAATATTTACATTTTCATTCAATTATGACTGATGTGAATTGTTATTTGTGTAATCTTTTTAATATTTTTCAAGTAGTCATTCACATTATTTAATTAATATATATGTGAAAAGCGTGCTATTCTGCATGCTAGTTTTTAACAAAATTTGACAATGGTTTTACCCTTTCGGTGCGTTTGGACCTTTGTATACCACATATTTTATATATAGGATAGTTTTTATCCTATATTGCTCTTGGTTTTGACAATACCCGAATTATATCTATTAGTAAATTAATTTTTTTTTTTTTTTTTGTAACCGTGCCGCATTAAATTAACTCATACAATGTGGCGGGTTTAGACTAAATTATTTGTTACTTCTATTACATGTAATAAATAATAGGAAAAAGTGTATTTCTATAACTAACATGTATCATGTCACTTTCTCTGTTAAGATTTGGGGTCCATCTTAATAAGATCAACCTTATTAAGAGGAGTAGTCCAAAATCTTTTTAAATTGGTCAATATTTCAATATTTAACTTATGTAGGATTTTTATCCCTTAACATGCCCCCACAAGATAGTGGCTCGTTTGAGCAGACAAATCTTGCAATCTGTTGCTCATTAATTGAGACTTATAATCGGATCGAATCGCTCGTTGAAACTTAATGGGCTCTGATACTATGTTAAGACTTGTGGTCCATCTCAATAAGATCAACCTTATTAAGAATAGTAGTCCAATATCTTTTTAAGTTGTTCAATATTTCGGTATTTAACCGATGTGGAGTTTTTATCCCTTAACATTCTCTACCATGAAAACTCAATTCACATATAACAGAACAAAAAATAAAATTAACATCTAAATATTAGCTCAAGAAGTTCTTATAAGAAAATTGAAATTCTAGTTAAAGATGTTGTATTTGTTTTATTACAAATTGATTGTGTGTGATCTTATAATTAGACATGTCACTTTCCAAGTTAATATAATAATCTTAAAAATATATTGTACCTCAAGAAAGAGGTAAACATCGAACTCGAGGATTTAGCATATGAAAACAATAAATAATTAAAATCATTGCAAATTAGGTGTATAATTTTTACAAATTAAATTTTACAATTACAATTAAAAGCAATTGCAATACGTAACAAAAAAATAATAAAATAATAAAAGTGCATGTCACTTCTCTATGAGACATTTTTAAGCTAATTTAATTCTTGTCTAACGTAACAAAAATTTACTTTAAAACTTTTTTATTTTGGCATTGTAAGCTTATATATGAATTACTAAGCATAATTATCATGAAGTACAACATGAACAAATTATAGTGTGTGACCTTTTATTTACAAAGCGAGCCAACATGTATTTTTCAACAAAAAATTAACAAAATCACAATGAGAGATAAAATAATAGCTTGCATTTCCTGTCATTTGATACCTGATTATTGATACAACAAGATAGTTTCTAATTAAGGAAACGAAAGAACCAAGTGCCAACAAATCCTCAAGTCCTAAGGAGGATATGGACACCCCTTTACTTAATGGACTGCAAGCTGCGA
The DNA here is from genome assembly GCF_002742605.1 of Olea europaea var. sylvestris. Lineage (NCBI taxonomy): Eukaryota > Viridiplantae > Streptophyta > Magnoliopsida > Lamiales > Oleaceae > Olea > Olea europaea. The sequence continues at coordinate 19,531,598 of NC_036243.1, read as the reverse complement.
CAGCTATAATGGCTGCAATTTTTGTTGGGCCATAGGTGGGAGAACAAGAAGGAAATGTAAAAGATGATATTGGTGGTTCTCTATTTCTGGATATTTTTAATAGCTCATGACTACGTGTGTGTTTTAGCAGGTGTTATTTGGTATCTCATTGAGATGGCTTTAATGGAATTAGTCGAAGCCATGGCCATTCGACGTAAATAGAGGAAATATTGTGGCCAATTGATAATTGTATGTATGTAATGTAGTGATATTTGGAAAAATACAAGATTTGACAAGGGTCATAATCTTATTAAGTTGTGAAATAAGTCAAAAGAGAATTCGATAAATCTCAGTTGATTGACTAACTTTGATCCTCAACTCTAAACTATAATTTGTGACATGTTTGAAATAAAAATAAATTGCAAACAAAATGTAAAGAAAATTAAATTATTTTGCTGCTCCCTTTCGATTCTTTCCCACCCTTCTTGTTATCTTCACCCCTCTTTTCATCTTTATCATACTAAATTGCTCGACATTCAACGGAGCAAAATGGCTTGTCACTGCTTAAAAATAATGTTTTTTGAAGTTAGATGGTTCGATGCAATCCTATAGTAACAAGTAATAAATACTATAAAAGGGAAATTATCATCCAAAAAGTGAAATTATTTTGCTTAGCATTAAGGTTTCAAATTCATAAACGGGGAATATAGTTTACATAATCCATATGTGATAGATTCAAAGCAAACGAACGTAAAAAAAAGTTGACATTTGTTTGATCCCTATTATTTTCAAAATACATTTTTTTCTCTTCTTTTCAGCTACACATTATTTTTTTCAATGAAATAATATTACGCAAAAGTGTAAAAAAAAAAA
>NC_036243.1:19516069-19526592 GCF_002742605.1 Olea europaea var. sylvestris | reverse complement strand
TTGTTGTTGCTTGAATATTTTATATTCAATTGAATATAATAAATAAAAAGGATTTTTGTTTTCAAATCAAATAAATCATTATTTATCTATAATTCGTTGGAACAAAAAAAGGGGCCCGGCTAGGTACTGACCAGGCCAGGCCATCAGAATAAGAAGGGCCTTTCGAACAAAATCAACACAAAGATGTCTTCTTTTTTTTTTTTTTTTTTTTTTTTTTAAAGATCTTCTAATTGACATTGTTTATTATGATTTATGAAGTTTGTTAGAGAAAGCAGTAATGCAATCTCTGCAGCTGTACATTTTTGGATCGAAGAATTCCGAATTATTCGTAAAAGGTAGGCAGTGGACTTACTAATCTTCAAGGATTTTTTGGAAAGCATTCCACTCAATTCATGTTCCTAACTTTTTGGCTCTACTGTTTTGAGTTTCAGAAGTAGAAGTTGACAAACATGATGTTGGGGGGTGTGGAGGTTTAATTAGGAGAAAGAAAGGAGCTGTGGCTATTAGCATCAGGTACAAGGGAATACAAATGGTGTTCATATCCTGCCATCTATCTGGTAAGCCCACGAGCATCTTCAGAAACAAACTAGCAAGAAAATTTGTACTTTTAGTAGTGAATGACTTGAGAATCATATACTCGAAAAGCTAAGAGTTCTTGTAGCTTTATCCGTGGCGATTCATAAACAGAGGAAATCAAGATTATGCTTTTCTTGAATAATTTTAGTAGTTTTCGCTTTTCTAATTTCTTCTCTATGATTTATGCAGCTCACGCTCGCAATGTGGAAGAGAGAAATTCACAGTGTAGGCACATATCACACTCCTTATTCTCCAAGACTTGGAATCCCTATGCCAAACCAGCTCCAGTGACTGTTTGGTTGGGAGATCTTAACTATAGACTGCAAGGGATTAATACATTTCCAGCCAGAAATCTAATAGTGAACAACCTTCATGGAGTAAGTTTACTTGCCTAAAAATTTAAGCTGTTAGAAATGTGACAAGCTAATGTTTGGCTTATCGTAAAATTCACTTTTTGAAAGATTCCAAGAGAATAATTTTACATTTATATTAAGCTTAGCTAAACACATTCCATGTCTTCATCACACACCCTATTATATGCAAGACATATTCATTTTTTGCATCGATCATTTGACACTCGCATAACTTTCATATATAGACAAGCAGCCACAAATTTGAATTCAAGATATTTGTCTAATCTCATACCATGTTCAAAACCCCACGAATCAGTTTCAATCATGTCAAAAAAAGAGTAGCTAACAATTTCTATTATAGCAGTTGCTCACTACCAAAGATCAACTTCTGCAAGAGGCTGAAAGAGGACAGGTCTTCAGTGGATACTGTGAAGGGACATTAGCATTCAAACCAACATACAAATACAACATTGGAAGCAATGAGTATGATACCAGTTACAAGGTACTAAATAGTAATATATTGTTCAAATAATACATTACAAACTAAAATTGGGGTTCAAATTATTCATCCCAGTTCGAAATTCCGATGTAAATTACCAGTGAATTAACATATTTTTGCCCTTTCGCAGATAAGAGTACCGGCATGGACAGATCGAATATTGTTCAAGATAGAAGACGAGGATATCAATGCTACTTTGCACTCATACGAGGCCATTGATAGTGTAGATAGCTCTGATCATAAACCAGTTAAAGCTCATCTTTGTTTAAAAGTAAATAAAATGGACCATTCTTTCAAATCCAAAATATCCCAGTACGAGCAAGTGTAATTAGAGTGACGGGAGGATTCATTCATTCATTCTGTAATTATCTAGTGTAATCTATTCAAAGATTGAGACATTGATTATGCGACTGTTTTTTTTTTTTTTTTTTGAACTTGTAACTCTCGGAAATTTTGGACCATACCTTTTTCTTGTTAAATCCAAGCTAATCTGTTGAAGAATGTAATTGCTGTGACTTTTGAATTAAAATATATTTAGTTTTGTTATCAACCATTTGTCATGGAAGTGTAAAATTGGCCGTGCTATATCCCAATCCACATTACATATAGAAATGTACCGACCTGGGGCCGGGAGGGAGAATGAATGAAAATCGACTTTAGTTAGAACCTTGACATCTCTCATTCTTTACAAAACTAGCTATTGAGTAATTCTTGACTTTTCAACGGTGACAATCACAAATGCAACATCATTTAGGAAAGAAGCTCAATCTCAATCAAGATCTCCCATCTTATCATTCCCCAATGATATTTAGTCAAAGTTGTGATAACGTGTTTCTCGATCTCAATATTAAGCACACATATTTGACAAGACTAGATAAAGTATTGTCAAACTCTATCTAGTTCATGCACCCTATCAAACTAACTGTTAGTGTTAGGACTCCCATTAATTTCTTTCCTTTTTTACACTTCAAAGTGCGCTCTCCAACATTAATTTTATTTTGGATGGTCCATCCCAACCTTGACCTAAACCAAACGATTTTCCCTCTAGAATTAGATTTCATGGATCAACATTCATGTGGAAGAAAATCATTGCCCCTTCTCGAATATGGATTTGTGCATCTCACAAAATATGTGTATAAAAAGTGATTAGATCGATTATAAACCATTAATAAACATTAGGCAAACATGAGCTAAAATCTTTTACAAGCACTCCTACACTGTACTGAAAATTGAAAATGAAATTATAAAGTTACCATGTACTATGAAAGTTTATTTTTATCAATATTAAAAGTTATATGTTACATGAAAGCAACTTTAGAAGGGAAGATCATAATGCTAAAGATAAGAAAGCTACATGACTACAAGAATAAATTAACATATTCTTTCCAATAGTACGTGACTTAAATTTTTCAGGTGAACCTAATATATAATGGAAACGTTATAGAAAGTACATCCCCATGTGTAAAAAGGAAAAGTGCATTAATTTCGCAATATAATTATAAAGAGAATACTAGTAATAAATTTTTTACTTTTCACTCCCTGAGTAGTGTAGGAAATGTCGTGTACGAAACTTACTTTAGGTTAAATAAATAATAAAAAATGTATGTTGGTATATAAGGTTACCAACAACTTAATCCTCTCCATGATGTAAAGTATTAATTGCATTGAGTAGCCCCCAGGGCACATCTCCAAGTGGTAAAAGAGGAGGGTGGAGAAATCCAACTTTGCTTGAGGCTGCCGCGTCAAGGGTTCGAATCCTGAAATAAGGATTTGGCTCTTGGGTAAGTGCAAGTGTACAAGCAGTCTTCCACCCTGTACCCTTGGAGACATAACCTGCGATTTACCTCTCTCACGATGCTCCAGGGCAGGGGCGGTAGGGGACCCTTAAGGTTGGGTTTCAACCTTTTTTTTAATTGCATTGAGTAATTATATTTCATTACATTTTTTTATTAGTTGCATCACATTTTAATTGTACTTAGAATCAGTTCTACTTGTCCAGTCTAAGTAAAATTATCACAAGAGAAACATAGTAACTATCAATAGAAACTCATACAAGCTCTTCATGTTAGTCGAATATTACTTGCAAATAGATACTCATCNCAAGAGAAACATAGTAACTATCAATAGAAACTCATACAAGCTCTTCATGTTAGTCGAATATTACTTGCAAATAGATACTCATCATACATTCTTCAATAATTATATTTCTTGATCCTTAGGAAAGAAATTATTTTCTTGATTTATGCAAGTTATTTTACAAGAAAGTAGGCAGCTGACAGATTTTGATTAAATAGATCCCCTAAACATGTATTGGTCTTCGTCTAACCATACATTTAAAATCTGCCCCTGCAAGTCATGATAAACATGATAAGATTCATATATTACAAGTCTTCAAATAGTTCTCTCCTCTATACAATTACTCTGCTTAATAATTTAAACAACCAGCTCACATATTCTATACTTTATGATACTGTCTTCTGAAACCGTAACATCCCATACACTTGGGGAACTAATTTCAATATGCTTCAAAGTCTGAGATTGAGAGTTGGCTCATTCTAGTTCTAGGTACATTTCCCGAATGCCTAAGTCCCAGAGTGAGAGACACATCTCCTGCCTGAGAACTCCCAAGCCTAACAAGCCCCGCGTTGGCACCTTCATCTGTCGATACTCCCAAGTCGTGCCTTCCGGCCTTGTTCGCCATAAAACACCGGTACACGGATGGCGCCAGGTGATCAGCACACGTTGTGGATGTGGAGGATCTGCCAGCTTGGAAACCGAGTTGGTTTCCCAAGGTGCACTGCCTATAATTGATGCTGTTTTGTGAAGGGTCCTTTTCTAATGCATTCATTTCTGATATTTTGCTTGCTGCTGTTATGTTAGCAGTGTTTTGCATTGTAGTTTGTGCAGTGGTCACAACATTGTTTTGGTGGTGGGTTTCTGAATTTGGTTCATTAACATTGTCTTGTTTTGCCTCAGCTGCCTCCTGTCCTTCTTGGAACTCCCGCTGATACATTTCTTCCACCATCGGCTTCCACAGCCTAACCCTAGCATTGATGAACCAATTTGATACCTGGAAAAAAGTGAATTTATGTTCTTTGGACAGTGCTGCCGGTGGATACATGAGTAATAAATGAGCCTGTATTATTCGTGCAAATGATACCCAATGTCCTTTCTTCCGTGTGAATGTAATACCAATCTAATTTAGGCGCACAAATATGACATTAAATAAGAAGTATAATTAAATGAATTATTTAATTGTATCTTTCATTTGCCCTATTTCTTAATGCGATCTAAATTGATGTTCTAACACTACTAATGCTAAATAGCATTATTATTATTATTATTATTATTATTATTATTATTATTATTATTATTATTATTATTATTATTATTATTTCTTTTCAGAAACAAGTATGCAGTATTTAATAAAAATATACCGTGTAGAAAATGAAATTACAACTTCATTTTCTTCTATAATACTATCTACTACTAAGCCCCCTATTTGATAATCATTATTTGAAATTTCTTTTTTCTACATATTTATTTTCAACCACACATTCACATAATAAAATATTCTGCACATAAACTCAAAATTTTTTTGCTAATTTTTATCACTCATTCTCCTAAAATCACTATTCATTTTTTTTTTTCATATAATGATTGTCAAACAGGGGCTAAATTCTTCCTACTAAGATGCACTTAACACCATAAATTATGAGCATGACAACACTTCATGAGACAATAAATATGAATTTAATTTCTTTTTTCTTTTTTTAAGAGTGCCAATCCAATGTATAAAAAATAGGCCGATAGACCTGTTCGAGGAAATGTACTAAAACTTGTGTGATTTATGGGTTGTGATGTTACAAGTTGATAAAAGTTGGAGGATTCTATGAAATGTTTGGTGAAACATTGGATAAAATTTTTGAATAATGTATGGTTAAAATTTAGGTTTGATAAATTTTTTAGCAAACAAAGTTTTTACCAATATATGAGTGGTGATTGAGAAGAAATAATGTAAAACTTCTGTATACATATTACTCCAAAACTATGATGCAAAACATTGTAACAAGGAAATCAAGCGCACAGATGTGTACCTTTTTTTGGCTTCAAACATCATGTTATGTAAGTTTCTAACACTAAAAACATAACACTTGAAAACTTTTACTTTTTCAGTGAAAGAATATATAATGTGGGAGAAGGATATATTTATATTTTTGTCCTTCAATAAGTCTAGCCACTATAATTTTTTTTTTTCCTAGAAACAGAAAGTTTCAAGAACATTTTGTCCCACCAAAGTAGAATGGTATGTGCCATCACCTTAAGCATTTTCATTTTATTAATTATGCTATTTCAATGAATGTTGAAATAATAATGAGAGAGGTCTTCATATATATATATATATATATATATATATAGTCACTTCTAATTTAGTTTCTCTTTTCTTTTTCTTCAAAACATTGTAACTTTATTTTTTATTTTAGTAGGTTTTAGAGAAAACTTAGAAAATCATACGGAGTAAACTACATTTAATGAACATATGACAAGACTTATATCTTGAGATGGAAGCTAATGGTATATATCTTTTAATTATTAGTCAAACATTTTAAGCAATTGATAATATAGATATGCTTGAACCATCTTTTTTTCTCTCAAGTTTATTGTCTGTAAAAGATCAAGTTGGAGAGCTAAACAAGTTATGCAATTGTCCTAATAGACCATTCTCCTAAGAATCTTAAATTATAAGGATATAACAAATAGTACATAAACTACATTATTTTTTTTAAGTAGTATTAATCGATGAGATCACTGGAATGAAATGTTCAAAAACTAGGAAAGCACACAATGCCATTTTTTCTTTCTTTCTATTTTCCGAAAAATAATATGTTAGATTGTATTTTCTCTTAAAGTCACACGGTCAAAGAAAATATTTCATACTTTATGAAATAAGATGTTCATCGTCATTGACATTTTTATCATATACTAATGAAAGGGTCTTCTTATTGACAACGTTGTCCAGTTTTAGTAACAAATTCGTTTATTACAATACTTATCCATTCTCAATATTTTCTTTCTTGTCCATCCCTATCAACTGATATGGTTAAAAGTTTGCATATATATTTTTTTTTGACTATGAGCTCAAGGATATTCGATATATATGTTGATTTTGAAGAATAATTTTTTATGTAGATGGTAAATTATTATGCATGCTTGGAGCATGTACCGATAACATAAATTGCAATATCATCCAATTTTTTGGCCAAAAATGACGTCTTNATTTTTATTTAATTTTCACACTTCTTTGTTAGTCACTTTCTTGGAGAAGTACCTTGATGGAGTACGTACAAAATCTACAAACTGGAAGGATCTCTCTTAACCCCTATTTGATGGGGGATTAAAATCAGATTTTTAATAAATTTTTATTAAAGTTAACGAAATGTGTGATTGAAAAGTTATAAATTTGATGAAATATGTAATTAAAATTAATTGTTAACTTTGACTTATATTAAAATTTAAATTTTAGTTCTTATCAAACAATAGCTTAGTTTCACAAACTTTTTAATAATAATGAAAAGCTACTTTTAATTGCTTGTTTTTCTACTAGATTTGATCAAATAATAACTTGCAAAGGGTTTAAAAATTATAAATATAAAAAATATAAAAAATAAAACAAGGTTTGATATGATATTTTTATCCCTAAGTCCAACTCTAAAAGTTGAGCTCTAAAATCATATTGCATTTAATTTATTTATTTATTTTTTTTCCTTCATAAGGGATTCATTCCAAACATTTTCACTTAGATACGAAAATAATGGAAACAATTTTTTTTGTATATTTTGTATGTAAATTGTCAAGAGGTGTGTAGTTATCTTTACACAACTATTTTCGTACGATGGTCGTGCATTTGATTAATTTTGACAAGATTTGTACGTAAAAAATTAAATAATTTTCCTTTGAAAACATAAAATTAAAAAAAAAATGTAGGTTGCGTTAGGCAATGTTTTACCTCCCTTAAGAAAATTAGCTTGTGCATCTAGAGTGAGAAAATTAACATTCACAGAATTATGTTAAAATGGCGAAATATGTAAATAGAACTAAGGATGGTGATTGAAATGTCTGATTTTAAAGGTTGGGGAGGAATTTGCTAGAGGCGCTATAGGTTAAGGGATTGTCAAATAAAACAATGGCCATTGAAAGTTTAAATAATTACGTAAATGGTCACTAAAATTATTTTTCTATGGCAATAATCCCTAAAGTTTTCAACTAGTATACTAACAATCACTCGATAAAAATAATAATGACGATGATAACATTAAATCTTGCATAGCACCATTAAGCTATAATACGTCACTCAATAGCATTATTTATTTCGCCAATTTCAACAATATCGTTGTTAAATAGAAAAGTGCAAGTTTGCTATACAATATAAGCCCAAAAATCGAATCAAAACTAAAATCGCATTACCTTTTTTTTTTTTTTGAATGTATTTAATCCTCATTTTTTCTAACTTGACATAATAATGAAAGTCATTTAGTGACGTATTGGCAAGTTATGATGCCATATGCGGTTTAATGTAAATTTTTTTTTTACAAGATTATTTATATAACATACAAGATTGAGTGATTATTACCATAAAAAAATAACTTTAGTAATCATTGATTTAAATACTTAAACATCGTTGTTATTAATCCGTAGGGAACTAATTTTACAAATTTTCCATTACACGTGCCCATTACACAACTTTTACCACTACGTTGTTATATTTTATTATCACTACTAACGTTTTAATATTTCAAAAGAATTAAATAATGTTACTTAGCCTAACCGGTGTTAAATGTTAAGAACGTCGATTAAGTGGTAGTAATAAATTAAACTTATTAAATTAAGGAATATGAATCTCATTCAACATGTCCAATTACGTAATTTGACATATATATTAGAGCTTATCATCAGTGCATAACATTACTCAGAATTTGTGGAATTCACCAAATTACGAAAAAATAAATTCACGAAATTTTATTAATATATGATGCCCCAAAAGGAGTAACTAGCCCTCTATTTATAAAGGTTTACATAAAAACCTAATTTAAAGGAACTAAAATTAAAAAGAATTCAAAATAAATTAAATGACAAAAATAGCACTAAACTTTAAAAGCAATTTTCAAATCCTATATTTTGATGGCTAAAATCCATCATATGTCACAGAAAAACAGTGGGTTCAATACGGCTCGTCATTCTCTTTCTGAAAAGTTATTATTGGTCCAAATCGAAGCTTGATCATAAAATCTGCAATTTACAATTTTTCCCTTTTTTCGATCCATCTATTTCTCAATTCATTCAGCCATTTGTTCTATATCACCTCCTCCAAATACATTCCATCGTAGCAGAGATTTTCACTCATTGTTAAGAAATTAACTTTGTTATAATTTCATATTTCACATATTTTATAATTCCAAAAGTAATTAATTCGAGGAGACTGTATATATGATCACACTATTACATCGTTATGGGACCAACTTTTGTCTACTTGTATCAATTTCCATCATTGAAAGGTTGATCAAATTTTGCTAGTGCTGTGCTTAGTCAAAATTCTTGACATCAAAAATCAGCACTAATTGAAGAATAATTGTAGCAGTCATTTTTTAAAGGTGGTTATGTTGCCTTTCTTTGTTACACCAAAATTTTATATTGGTAATTGGTATAATATCTTTGTAAGAGTATCATCTTTTCATTACATGAAAATTTTATAGCACTTACTCATTATCAAACTTCTACTCTAAAGAAGTAAAGTTCATTTTTTCCCCTTATGTCATGTATTTTTTGCATAATAGAAGCGTATTATTGGGATTATCTTCATACTTGATAGATATTCCGTTAGCTAAGTACTTCCAATAAAATGCATATGTGTGCATGTTTTCGTGCATGAGCGCGAGTGCGAGGGTGGATGCTCTTGCTCTTTTATTTATGGGATAATTCCCATTGTCATCTAAAAAATTAAAGGTTTTGTTTGGCAAAATTATAAACTATTTTTAAATTATCAAACTTCTATTTCAACCACGCATTTCAATGTACAAACAAGTATTATCTACTACTCAATTTTATCTATTTTATAGTCTTCTGTATCGAGGCTAAAGTACTTATTTTAGTTTATGATTTACTTACACTAATCTTAAGTTCTTGGTACTTATTTTCAATTGTGTAAACCCTAAAGCTAACTATCATATTCTCATCTGCAAAACCACCGCCACTAGAACCTTTGTCGTAGCCAACACAACCCTCAACCATACAACCACCATACAAAATTAATTGATTTTCATTTGAAATTTTTTGATGTAAATGTTCTTTGATTTTTTCTTGGCAGGGAAAACCGACCTTCTAAATACTTTCTTGATAGCGACTACTACTACCACCACCATCACGACCTCCTCTACCAACATTTTGTCACCACTACAATGTCGTGCTCACGAGGCAAAGAAGATCATTTCCTTGTCGTTGTTTTCTAATGCTAAACAGTTTCATTGACAGTGTTTTGCAAACTATTATTTTTTTTTATTAGCCTGATGAAGTCTCTGATTACATTGAAGATGAATTTTGTTAAACGTTGTTCATTGTGCTTATGTGAATTTTCTTGTGCAATCCATCGAGGCATTGAAAATGCTCTTACAATCTATAATGACATATCATTAATCTCCCACCGAGGGGTGGGGGGGAATTACTTTCCTTCTTTGAAAGGAGCAGTGAATTTGATGAGATACACATATATTTGAGGAAACTTCAATTCTTATTGTGAAACCTCCTTCAATTAAATTCTTGGTTTGCCATCTTTATCTATTGGAGAGAGAGAACATACGGTTAATCAACTGAATGAAGTTAGATGTTCATGTAAACGTTGGGGCAGAAGAAAGCAAATGTATGAATGGGCTTTTTCTAAATTTGAATCCACCTTATAATTTAGTAATTTACTTCTAATTCATGTAAGTGTTATGTTCTAAGTCCAATCAATCTTGGACATAAATATTTTTAATATATAATTAATATAATTTTATGACATGTCTATTATTTAATTAATATTCAATTAAACTAAATAATAGAGT
>NC_036243.1:19504884-19511882 GCF_002742605.1 Olea europaea var. sylvestris | reverse complement strand
TTCTCCTCTTAATAAGGTTGACCTTATTAAGATGGACTCCAAATCTTAACCTGATATCAGAGTCATCCCGTGGATTTCAAGATTGGTCTGTTCAAAATGAGTCACCATCTTGAAGGAGCATATTAAGGGATGTGTTATCCCACATCGATTTAATATCGAAATAAATACTAATTTATAAAGATCTTGAGTTTCTCCTCTTAATAAGGTTGACCTTATTAAGATGGACCCCATATCTTAACATGGTGCTCAACTAAAATCATAATACAAAGCAGGCCACTGTTCTTTGCAAAAAGGAGGCTGTCCTGAAGGGCCATGGCTTGGGCATTATCAACTTGCTAGAAAGAGGCAAAGGTTTTTTGGATCGAAAAGGTGAATAGTGCAGTATTAGGCTTTGTTAATGAAAAATAAATTGAAATTTTGTTTATTATATTATTCAATTTTGTTTTGTTTTATTGGGTAATGTATATCCTCGTGGGATAAGTCGATGTGCGTGTAAATTGGTCCGGACACTCATGGTCATTAAAAAAAGAAAAAGAAAAAGAAAAGGTAATGTATATGAAATATGTCGTGATGCGCGTATTGGAACTTAATTTACATGTTGCTATTAACAAATTAATGTAGGGCTTGTTTATGAATCAAGTTGCTAAACAGTGAATATCACTATCAAATTATGCATTTGTTGAAGCCACTGTTTTATACTTGAACTGTATAGCATTGTGCTTTATCAAAATAATTAACTAAAGAGCATGGAAGGACATGACATGTACATTAACTTTCAAAATGAAATAAAAATTAATCGAGTTTACATTTTGTTATATCGTTTAAAATTTAAATCGTCACAAATGCTCTTTCGCGTAAATCAAATTATATTTTTCCTTTTCATCGAAAACTACTTTATCTAGGAGATTAGTCTTAAATTTTTATTAAAGGATGGATTGATAGTGGTACAAAAAATATGATTTATGAAATGAATTAAAAATATATTTTTCATATGAACCCATCAACTCATTAACATAATGCCAAAAATTTTGTTCAACAAATCGTATGAATGACAGAATAAACGTATGAGCGAAAATTATTTTCTATGAAATGTCACCAGTCAATTGAACTGTCCAGATTATTGCTTGGGCCTGCGATTTTGCAAATAATTGCAAGACCCGGTCCACCACGAGGGTCCTAAACTCTCATTCTGCTTAGAATATTTCACATTCTTGCAATGAAAATAGTAAAATACAGCAAAAGTGCCAACATGCAATGTTATTTTATAATTTTTATTTAATTTTCACACTTCTTTGTTAGTCACTTTCTTGGAGAAGTACCTTGATGGAGTACGTACAAAATCTACAAACTAGAAGGATCTCTCTTAGCCCCTATTTGATGGGGGGTTAAAATCAGATTTTTAATAAATTTTTATTAAAATTAACGAAATGTGTGATTAAAAAGTTATAAATTTCATGAAATATGTAATTAAAATTAATTGTTGACTTTGACTTATATTAAAATTTAAATTTTAGTCCTTATCGAACAATAGCTTAGTTTCATAAAGTTTTTAATAATAATGAAAAGCTACTTTTAATTGCTTGTTTTTCTACTAGATTTGATCACATAATAACTTGCAAAGGGTTTAAAAATCATCCACTAAATTAATTTGGTATTTCTGTCAATTTGAAGGATAAGTATAAATATAAAAAATAAAAAAATAAAACAAGGTTTGATATGAACATTTTCCTTCATGAGGGATTCATTCCAAACATTTTCACTTAGATACGAACATAATGGAAACAATTTTTTGTATATTTTGTATGTAAATTGTCAAGAGGTGTGTAGTTATCTTCTTCAAACATTTTACACAACTATTTTCGCAAGATGGTCGTGCATTTGATTAATTTTGACAAGATTTGTACGTAAAAAATTAAATAATTTTCCTTTGAAAAATATAAAATTAAAAAAAAAATGTAGGTTGCGTTAGGCAATGTTTTACGTCCCTTAAGAAAATTAGCTTGTGCATCTAGAGTGAGAAAATTAACATTCACAGAATTATGTTAAAATGGCGAAATATGTAAATAGAACTAAGGAAGGTGATTGAAATGTCTGATTTTAAAGGTTGGGTAGGAATTTGCTAGAGGCGCTATAGGTTAAGGGATTGTTAAATAAAACAATGGCCATTGAAAGTTTAAATAATTACGTAAATGGTCACTAAAATTATTTTTCTATGGCAATAATCCCTAAAGTTTTCAACTAGTATATAACAATCACTCGATAAAAATAATAATGACGATGATAACATTAAATCTTGCATAGCACCATTAAGCTATAATACGTCACTCAATAGCATTATTTATTTCGCCAATTTCAACAATATCGTTGTTAAATAGAAAAGTGCAAGTTTGCTATACAATATAAGCCCAAAAATCGAATCAAAACTAAAATCGCATTACCTTTTTTTTTTTTTTTGAATGTATTTAATCCTCATTTTTTCTAACTTGACATAATAATTAAAGTCATTTAGTGACGTATTGGCAAGTTATGATGCCATATGCGGTTTAATGTAAATTTTTTTTTTACAAGATTATTTATATAACATACAAGATTGAGTGATTATTACCATAAAAAAATAACTTTAGTAATCATTGATTTAAATACTTAAACATCATTGATATTAACCCGTAGGGAACTTATTTTACAAATTTTCCATTACACGTGCATACACGTGCCCGTTACACAACTTTTACCATTACGTCATTATATTTTATTATCACTACTAACGTTTTAATATTTCAAAAGAATTAAATAATGTTACATAGCCTAACCGGTGCTAAACACGTCGATTAAGTGGTAGTAATAAATTAAACATATTGAATTAAGGAATACGAGTCTCATTCAACATGTCCAATTACTTAATTTGACATATATATTAGAGCTTATCATGATATCATTAGTGCATAACATTACTCAGAATTTATGGAATTCACCAAATTAGGGAAAAATAAATTCACAAAATTTTATTAATATAAGATGCCCTGAAAGAATAATTCTACTCCTACAAAATTGGTGTACAAAAGTGGAGTGTTAAAGTGTGTTGGCAAAATCTGAACCCTTAATTTCAAATGATTTAAAAATTCGTTTTTAAAATGATTGGTGTAGATTTGATTTTGTGATCTAACTTTATAAACCTCATTTGTTATTGTAGCATAGCTCGTCCCGAAAGGAGTAATTAGCCCTCTATTTATAAAGGTTTACATAAAAACCTAATTTAAAGGAACTAAAATTAAAAAGAATTCAAAATAAATTAAATGACAAAAATAGCACTAAACTTTAAAAGCAATTTTCAAATCCTATATTTTGATGGCTAAAATCCATCATATGTCACAGAAAAACAGTTGGTTCAATACGGCTCGTCATTCTCTTTCTGAAAAGTTATTATTGGTCCAAATCGAAGCTTGATCATAAAATCTGCAATTTACTATTTTTCCCTTTTTTCGATCCATCTATTTCTCAATTCATTCAGCCATTTGTTCTATATCACCTCCTCCAAATACATTCCATCGTAGCAGAGATTTTCACTCATTGTTAAGAAATTAACTTTGTTATAATTTCATATTTCACATATTTTATAATTCCAAAAGTAATTAATTCGAGGAGACTGTATATATGATCACACTATTACATCGTTATGGGACCAACTTTTGTCTACTTGTATCAATTTCCATCATTGAAAGGTTGATCAAATTTTGCTAGTGCTGTGCTTAGTCAAAATTCTTGACATCAAAAATCAGCACTAATTGAAGAATAATTGTAGCAGTCATTTTTTAAAGGTGGTTATGTTGCCTTTCTTTGTTACACCAAAATTTTATATTGGTAATTGGTATAATATCTTTGTAAGAGTATCATCTTTTCATTACATGAAAATTTTATAGCACTTACTCATTATCAAACTTCTACTCTAAAGAAGTAAAGTTCATTTTTTCCCCTTATGTCATGTATTTTTTGCATAATAGAAGCGTATTATTGGGATTATCTTCATACTTGATAGATATTCCGTTAGCTAAGTACTTCCAATAAAATGCATATGTGTGCATGTTTTCGTGCATGAGCGCGAGTGCGAGGGTGGATGCTCTTGCTCTTTTATTTATGGGATAATTCCCATTGTCATCTAAAAAATTAAAGGTTTTGTTTGGCAAAATTATAAACTATTTTTAAATTATCAAACTTCTATTTCAACCACGCATTTCAATGTACAAACAAGTATTATCTACTACTCAATTTTATCTATTTTATAGTCTTCTGTATCGAGGCTAAAGTACTTATTTTAGTTTATGATTTACTTACACTAATCTTAAGTTCTTGGTACTTATTTTCAATTGTGTAAACCCTAAAGCTAACTATCATATTCTCATCTGCAAAACCACCGCCACTAGAACCTTTGTCGTAGCCAACACAACCCTCGCCCGTACAACCACCATACAAAATTAATTGATTTTCATATGAAATTTTTTGATGTAAATGTTCTTTGATTTTTTCTTGGCAGGGAAAACCGACCTTCTAAATACTTTCTTGATAGCGACTACTACTACCACCACCATCACGACCTCCTCTACCAACATTTTGTCACCACTACAATGTCGTGCTCACGAGGCAAAGAAGATCATTTCCTTGTCGTTGTTTTCTAATGCTAAACAGTTTCATTGACAGTGTTTTGCAAACTATTATTTTTTTTTATTAGCCTGATGAAGTCTCTGATTACATTGAAGATGAATTTTGTTAAACGTTGTTCATTGTGCTTATGTGAATTTTCTTGTGCAATCCATCGAGGCATTGAAAATGCTCTTACAATCTATAATGACATATCATTAATCTCCCACCGAGGGGTGGGGGGGAATTACTTTCCTTCTTTGAAAGGAGCAGTGAATTTGATGAGATACACATATATTTGAGGAAACTTCAATTCTTATTGTGAAACCTCCTTCAATTAAATTCTTGGTTTGCCATCTTCATCTGTTGGAGAGAGAGAACATACGGTAAATCTACTGAATGAAGTTAGATGTTCATGTAAACGTTGGGGCAGAAGAAAGCAAATGTATGAATGGGCTTTTTCTAAATTTGAATCCACCTTATAATTTAGTAATTTACTTCTAATTCATGTAAGTGTTATGTTCTAAGTCCAATCAATCTTGGACATAAATATTTTTAATATATAATTAATATAATTTTATGACATGTCTATTATTTAATTAATATTCAATTAAACTAAATAATAGAGTTCGTATATTCAAATCTTTATAATTTGTTAATCACAAGGAATTGTTTAATTGTGAGATATAAATTACATATGATTGAATCTTAAATCGTCTGTGATTGTAAGTAATAACGAGATACAGATATCGTTATTACGGATAGACCATCACGTGTGGCATTTCTTACTTGTAAAGTAAGTAACTGATCTCATAAGCTAAAGTGTAGTGACACTTAAATGAACACGTGGATATTTTGTTGTAAAATAAAACATTGGAGACCCGTCGAGAGATTCCACATAGATAACTATCTGAGTGTCAGTGATTAATCTCTAATGTTCGGTAGTGGAACTGATCATTTGACTTAAGGTCGTCATAGTGCCTTATATGAGGACAATCATGTTTTGACAGTATTGGATGTTGCTCTGCCTTGTCGCTAATACGACATCGTTGGGGTATGTCAAGAATCATATGAAGGTTATGAATAATCAATAGAAGATTCGTCACTCTTAGATAGTAAAAGATTATGATCTGCGTCTTATTTGATTAAGTCGATATCAAAATCCTTGGTCAAGGTGTACTCAAAAGTCGAAAAAAAAATTTCGACTTATATTAACTTAATAGTGGAGTGAAAGATATAATCAATAATTGAAATTGATACACTTCCATATCTCGTAATTGATCGGATCATATTGACGAATGAATTATAGTTTCACGGTAAACGAACGAGTTTGATTTTGTCATACCACGTGATATTTCTCATCATTTGTATTGCCCTGACACATTGCTAGATGTTAATCTAGAACGGTGAATGTGAATTGGTGATACATTAAAAGGATATTTTAATTTATCAATTTTGATTAGATCAAAATAATATTTCACATCGTTAGGTATCGTGATTGGGAACCTGATGGGTCGTATACAAAAGAAGAATTGAAAGATTGTGATTTATCAATTAATTAAATTAACAAGCGTTGAATAAATTAATTAATTGGGTGGTTTATTTATAGGCTCAAATTAATTAAAAATTCACGAACCAGATTTAATTAAATGGGTTAATTAAATATTGGATCGAATCAGGTCAAGTCTGTTTGGACTTATATAAATAAGTGATTATGATTTATAATTTTGTAGAGATTTCTCATTATTCTTGCTAATACAAAAAAAATCCTAATCCCACAATCTTGTTCTCTGTGTGGATCAAAGTTGAAGGCTGGACAATTAGACAGTTGTGGATGGCAAATCAAAATCGTTGAAACCAAAAAAAAAAAAAAAAAAAAGTAAAGGGGTTTGTAGATCTACAAAAATGTATGATTTTTATCACAATTTCTATCTAAATACAAAAATGAATCTGGTGTGAATTAAAATCTATTTTAAATTTTCACTGCACATGATAAATAGATATCCAACAATTCCATCCCTATTAACATATTGTCCAAGCCAACCCACATGATTGACTCCATATGTACAAATGGTGATTGCACACGAAGACTTACACCAGGACAGATACGAGTTATTGCTCAACAAAGTGGACAAACTAACACTAAATAATAGATATTTATGTCTTTTTAAAAATTACGGAAACCTTCTAAGTAAAATAATAATTATTCTACCCTTATCTATATATCTGATTTGAAACAATTTTTTTTTCATATTTTTTTTTACTTAATTTTAATTTAGTTAAAGAAATTAACTTTTAACTTGGAGAAAGTTCTTTGCTTTTTTCTTCTTCCTTTTTTTTTTATTAATGAAAAAAGGCTACAACTC
>NC_036243.1:19486135-19504828 GCF_002742605.1 Olea europaea var. sylvestris | reverse complement strand
CCAAAATATTATTTCTTATTTAAAAAACTAATAAAAAAGGTTTGCTAGAAAATGAACAGAAGATTAATCCAAACTTTGAACTCGATGCTTATTTCATTATGTCTTTGTTATTATTATTTTCTCAAACTTAGTATATTAGAATTGTAAGAATTAAAAAAAAATAAAAAATAAAGAACAAAATAGGAAGATTTAAAAAAAAAAAAAAAAAGCTACACTTCGTATATCACAAATGAACCAACTCGATTACTCTGTGTGTGTGTATTCCTTTAAGGAAGAAGAGAAAAAAATAAAAGGAAATATGTTTCAATAATAATTTTAAATTGCACAAGTCTAGAAAATGTTGTTTCTTAAGAAATTCACCCAAAGCTGGCATAACTTCTAAGTTTTAAAATTTATGAATAAAAAAATCTACTATGATTGACAATCATAATCATTGACAAAACACAATAAATGAGAATAATTAAAGTATAACAAGTCTTTTCTACATCCGTATCATCTATTTGACAAATTTTTCTTTATTTTCAATATTTCATTTCGTTGATCCAAAATTTTTATCGACTTTTAACAATACATTTGATTGGAACCACCAGCGTATAAGGAAAAAACTATTCAACCAGATTGATTTCTCTAGAATTTGTACAGATGACTCATAATGGAATAGGTCCCACCCAATTAAAAAATAGCACAAATAATACTATACGCACTTTTCTATACAAAGTCTGTACAAATGAATCTAATAACGTAGTATCTCTCAACTCATAATCTCAATAAATTTTATCAAAATCGAGGATGAGAAAGACGATCGAACCTAATCGCATAGAACCAAAATTTGCATGTCTCGACTCAGTCTCGATTGGCCACTGCACGAGCGCGCCAAACGGTCTCAAACCTGAGCAACCCACCTTCGTCTCCATAGCCAAAAAAGCTTTTGGCGTGTCTTTTTGTGAAAAGAAAATTTGGACCCACGTGACATATATATTACACCTCCACGGCTCCACCAACTATTCCCATCAAGCGTCGATGCCCCTGGGTTTGATATTTCTTAGTCAAATCCTCTTGGGTTTTTATTGATTTAAACCAAATAATGTTGCCAATATTTGACTTTGAAAAATCTTGCCTATAAATTTAAGTCTTTATCATCGTTCATACTGTATATCGATTTCACACATGATTTTTTGGTGCTCTGATTTTAATAATAGAGGTTAGGCGATGATTATTCTCTTGAGAAGTTTTATTTTCCCTTTCTCGGATTCTTTTCTTTTTCTTTTCGATTGGAAGAAAGATTCTGGGTATTAAAATTTTTTTTTCCCCTGTTTGGAAAAGTTTTATTTTTCCTTTTTCTTATAAAGATTCTTTCTCTGTATTGAAAGAATTAAAAAGGGGCGGGGGTTCAGAATATCTTTTAATTGTTCTGGATGCTGTTCCTCTTGTGCTAAATTTGCTTCTTTTCGTTATTTGAGTGCTTGCACACCACAATTCCTGTAGATTCTCGGGGGCCGGATTAAGGTGAGTAACTCATTCACAGCATTTGATTTCTTTTATAATTGTGTAATCTGATAATATTGCTTGATTTTCTAGAATTAAGAGACGTGTTGAGCTGGACGAATCTGTATTCTATAATTTGTGTTATCTTACAATCAATTGGGCTGGTAATTAATAGACATTGCTGTGTGAGCAACCTATGCAATTCATTCTTGATGTTTGGAAGCTTAAGATATTTAGGTTCTCATAAATATTGATTGGCGGTGATTTTGGGTTTGAATTCTATGCTTCTTATCGAAAGGATGGTCAAGTTTACCACGTATGAATAAGGATGCAAGTGATTGGTTCGAATTCAGATTGCATGCTCATTCGAGCACATCTTTTGTTAAATGTCACAACTATAATTTGCATTCCTAATTCAATGTCATTAATTTTTGGAAAGCTATGTTATGTAATAGTTCTGAGAAGGTTTTGTATTCAAACATGTTCAAGTTGGTGGGTTGGAATTGAATGTACGTTTTAAAATTAATTAAGAAGAAAAAGATGTGAGTTCAAGATTCCCAGAGATTGCATTCACTATGTAGTTATCAGAGTTGTTTTTCGTACACTCTGGGTATACATTGGGATTCAATCTACAATGGTAGACTGATTAGTAGGTCTTCTTTATATTATTGTCTCATTTGGTTTCTATATAATTGTCTAGGATGATGCTTTCGTCTGATGAGTCATATTATTGTCATCCTTAAATACGACTGGTAGCAAGAACAATATTCTTTCAGTGATTAAATTACAAAAAAAATGTTTTTGTTGATTTTAGATAATTTTAGCTGTGGAATGTTGTAGACTTTTTTGGAATGGATTAACCTGATAACATATCTGCTCATGAATAAATAAGACAAGCAACGAGTAGATAAATTATGAGTTTTTCTTTTCACATCATTGATTGTTATGCAGTGAGAGAAGGAAAATCTGATAGTGAAACATACACATTGTAGTCAATAATAGATAGCAGAACCATTATCTTTCTCTGTCTCCTGCTTCATTGAATTTTTTATACAGGAAAAGGCTTCCTTAGCTACTTGTCAATAACAGTTCTCAGAATGGGATGGCTTAGCAAAATTTTCAAAGGTTCAAACCATAAACTTTCAGATGCCCAATATGGAACAGATACAGTGGGAAATTATCCATCAACTTCATTGGTAAGTTCTGTTGTTTTCATATTCAATATGTTTTTTAGATAGCATTATCTAAATTCCTTTGAAGTCCAGGAGCATTCCTAAAACTCTGTTATAACCTGATCTCAAACCCCCCCCCCCCCCCCCCCCCCCCCCCGGCTTATTTTTTTCTTACACTGTCCTGGATTCTATTTTAAAACTTGGTGTTGAATTAGAGGATTTCCTCAGGTCTTTATTATTTTGCAATTTTTATTCTTATTTGCTCTGCAGTGCAGAACTATTAGTTGTTATTGAGCTGCTAGGTAAGATGGGAAAGATTTCTTTTATTTGTTGTTTGTTTTGTTTGGAGACAAACATTTACTATTGCATACTTGGTTGCTTGTATATATCTAATATTCCACTCTCCAATTATCAATTATTTTCTCTAGAAAGCTTATTCATTATTGGCCTTGCTATATATATATATAATAGGATACAACTTCAGAGATTGAAGACATAGATCGTGCTATTGCATTATCGCTTTCAGAAGAAGATCAGAAGGGGAAAACTGTGATTAGTAAGTACTTTGGTGTTCTCGTTGTATAATGATAAAATGTGAATGCCTTGCTGGCATTGTGTCATTGTGTGTGTGTCCTGATGAAACCGTCACCAGGAACATATTTATGTTCATCTTTAAATAAACTGCAAGATTTATTGTGCATTTTTTTCCCTAACACACAATTGGTTATCAAATGAATATAGCTCTGTTGGTCTTGACTATGATGCTCAACTTTCTGCAACTTAGAATTAAGTTTAGCTTTCTTTAATGATTCACTTAAAATTCGTTTGTCTCGTATATTTTTGTATCAGTGTAATTTATATTTCTTTTATCATTTTTCTCTCCAAATGTATTTTTCTCATTTTGTATTTTAAGAATTATTTTCTAAACAGTACCTTCTTGTTGGGTAGATAGTGAATACCAGTTGGAAGAAGATGAGCTGCTTGCCAGAGCTCTTCAGGAGAGCTTGATTGTTGAGTCTCCACCTCAAAATGGAAATAGAAACAGCACTAGCGGAAGATATGGCAATGATCCAATAGGAAATGAAAACTTTTACCAACCTATACCTTTTCCCTATTCGACCGGCTTCAGGTATGTAAACTTTTTATATTATGGGCTATAGTTATATTCAGTGATTATTTGTTCTAGGAGACCCTGTTTGCTATGACCATCCTACCATCCTATAGCTTGTCATCTATGACCACGTGTTTGAATTCTAATTTCTGCTTTAGGGAATGAGTATCAAACTAAAAATATTCGTAGTTAATTTGATTCTTACTATGGAAAGACTTCTATTCATCTTCACTTTCAGTTTTATTCTTTCTACAGTTTCAGATAAAAATGCACTTTGGTTCTTAAGTTAGACTTTGGCCAATATAGTGTTTCACTTTACATACTGACAAATTCAGAGATTGACCTGTATATGTCTCTGTAAATTAAGATAGTTGGATGTTTACTGTTTCAAAAGGTCTATATCTTAATAATGTTGTTATATTTTGCTTGCTCACTGTAGGATTTGTGCTGGTTGTAACACCGAGATTGGTCAAGGGAGATTTTTGAGTTGTATGAGTGCAGTCTGGCATCCAGAATGTTTTAGATGCCATGCTTGCAAACATCCAATATATGATTATGAGGTAAAAAAGATTCTCAGTAGTCTGAGAGTATGTGGAGTATTTTCTCTCTTTCTATTTTATGTATTAAAGTGTGTGCGCACGCAGGAGCTTGTGTATATATATATGAGTATATGATGCATACATATATGTTTGAGCTGGATATTTTAAATGGTCCTTCATATGCTTTTTAACATTCAACTACTTGTTGACTTATGGTTGAAAATAATGCAATATAGCAAAATATCATTTGATTTTACAGTGATCGATACAAATAACGCAAGTAAGTGTAAACTCTAGGAGTCTAGGTTGTTACTGCTCAGTAGAAAAAGAAAAAATGAAAAAAAGGCATCAATGACTTCTTTTTTAATATTTTGATATCCATCTGCTGCAGTTTTCTATGTCGGGGAGCTACCCTTATCACAAAGCATGCTATAAAGATTCTTATCACCCAAAATGTGATGTGTGCAAAAACTTTGTAAGTATCTCTCACATGGAATGTTTGAATTCATTCGCTCCCCTCTTGCATGATATCTTGAGTTTGTCGTTGACTTTGTGTGGAATGGCCTAGATTTTCAGCAATTCTGGCCTTCCTATCTATGCATGATTTTAGTGGTCAAAAAATTTAGGAATTCTGTAATTCCAATATGTATGTGTATCGCCAAAGCATTTGGGACTAAAATAACTCAAGTGAACATGATAATTGCCTAGACAACATGCACTGGCAAAAATTAATGCAATGATACATGCTTTTGCACATATAGTTTATGGAGGTAATTTAAAGGTTTTACTTAATCTGTTACCGTTGAAATTATTTCTACGATTCAAGGGACAAGGGTGCATTGAAATGTATCTTGCAGCTTGTCTAGCAAGATAAAAGATATTTTCTATAGGAATTTCTTCCAGTAAATGAGAGATTTTTGTTTTAGAAAACCAAAAAATGTCCTGTATTAAATTGCTATGAAGACACAAGTTTTAACTAGTGGCTTTACCAATTTGTTATAGCTTGCTTATGTGATAATTCTTTATAGATGTTGCCTTATATTGAAGATATTTTCATAATACAAAAATTCAGTATGGTGACAACTATAGATTAGGTATGATTTTGTCTGCCATTCCTTCATAGAAAAATAAGCACCAAGATCTTCATCAATTCTATTATTTTAATCATCTTCTGACTGGTTGCTCCTTCACCCTCACTAAGTTATATTACTGTATTCAGGCATTTTATAGAACTTAGAGAATGGGAATCTCCAAATTAATGTTGCTTTAGAAAATTCAACAAAATCTGCTCTGAGTTTTATGATTTATCGAGTCACCTTTAACAATCAGTAATCCTTCCAAGCGGGTATTTTGTAGGATGGTACAGAATACCGATGCTTTTGGCAATTTACAATCAGTAATCCTTCCAAGCGGGTATTTTGTAGGATGGTGCAGAATACTGATGCTTTTGGCAATTTACTTTAAACTACATTCACCAAAAGGGAAAGGATTCAATAGCCGACCCCACGTGTATTAGGAATATGGCTTAGCTTGTTATTGTTGTATTTTCCCCCCTTTTAAATCAAGCCTAGTTAAATTAAAGAATTGTTTTATTAGACCCTGTATGCTTGGTTTAATACTGCGGCTACTACTCGTACAGACGGGTTGCCCAATTTTACGTTGTTTTTGTCTTGTATAAATTGATAATACATTTCCTGTGTATTATCCATGATTAATAAAATATTAGATTACCTATAACAAAAAAATAAATAAGTAAATAAAAATAAAAAATAAAAAAATTTGCTTTATATTGGTTGTCAATACAAACTATTTGTGGGGGTTCTCCCCGATCATACTGATTATTTTCTGGTTTATGTTTTTTCTTTGACAGTACATGCTGAACTTCTCTTACTATTTGAACACTTGGTCCTCTTGGATCTATTTTGATTCTTTGCAATGCTTTTAATTCTCTTTCCTTTCCAGATTCCAACAAATGCAGCTGGTCTGATTGAATACAGGGCACATCCCTTTTGGTCCCAGAAATATTGTCCTAGTCACGAGCATGACGGAACTCCTCGGTGCTGTAGCTGTGAGCGAATGGAGGTAACTTGGAGCTGAACCGGCTCAAAATCTCTTCATTCTTGTCAATTAATATCTAAATGGTTTTATGTTTGTACTCACTGTTAATTGGTTTGGATATTTATTTGTTGAATGCAGCCAAGGGACACAAGATATGCTGCCCTTAATGATGGTCGGAAGCTCTGCTTGGAGTGCCTGGATTCTGCAGTTATGGATACCAATGGATGTCAGCCTCTTTATCTCGATATACAAGAATTCTATGAAGGGTTAAATATGAAAGTGAAACAACAAGTTCCATTACTTTTGGTTGAGAGGCAGGCACTAAATGAAGCCATGGATGGAGAGAGACATGTAAGAAAAAAAAATGTTAAAAGTTCAAACAAGAAAAGAAAGTAATAAACTTATTTTATTTTTCTATTAGAAGTCATTTTTCCCCGAAGAAATATGATTATATTTGTGGCATTTACTTTTCACTTTTGACCAGGGCCATCATCACATGCCTGAGACTCGAGGACTCTGTCTTTCCGAGGAACAAACTGTTAGTACGGTAAGGAACTTGGTTTCCATTTTTCATTTATTTAATCGTTTTCTTTTAAGAAATTTCTATTTTGAAATCTCTTTTACTTTTGAGTTGAAGTTTGTTGTTTATCTGCCATTGAGCTTACCAGATATTGAGGCGACCAAGGATGGGAGCCGGAAATCGAGTCTTGGATATGAGAACAGAACCTTATAAATTAACACGCCGTTGTGAAGTGACAGCAATTCTCATTTTATATGGTCTTCCTAGGTATTTTACTTGTCTTCTAATGTTGGGCGTTATTTTACATATATTTTAGTTTTGTATCACAATTTCAATGATTGATTGTAACATTTGCAGGCTACTGACAGGATCAATTTTGGCTCATGAGATGATGCATGCTTGGCTGCGACTTAATGGTGAAATGTTACTCCCTGCTATAGTTACTCTTAATGTCTCGTTATTTATATGGAGCTTGAAAAACCAGTTTGGTCTTTCTAGCACTCTAGTCTAGTCTAATTTCAGGAGGTGTCTTTTTTAGAGTAAAAAGGTAGTTGTTTGAACTGAATTAACATCACGAACATTGAGAAAATTTTATGCGTGGAGACACTGGCAAGAAGGAAACAGGAATATCAATTTTATTACACAATCTTACTAATATTACTGGCATTGTGTTTGAAAGCTAGGTTTTTTTTCCAGCTAGCGTATTCTTAATAAGATGTGAATTCGATACTTTTTTCTTTTTGTTTTTTTTTCACATTTAACAAACATGATGTGGAAAACTAGCAATATTTTGCAAATAGACATTTATTCGGTGCTTGTATTTTCTCCTGCTCTTTTCGCCCTCCCTCTCACTTTTCCTTTAGTTTGTGTTGAACATGATTACATTGTACTAGAAAACATAACTGACAAATTTTGACTTATTTGTTATTTAATTTCAGTGTTGTCTAATCCATCTTACCAAATATATAATTACGGTTTATTTCCTCATTGTATGCCAGTATATTGGAATACTCATTTTGCTGATACGTTTTCCATTTCCCAAAAGGATATCAAATTCTTAATCAAGAGGTTGAAGAAGGTATCTGCCAGGTGCTTGCCAATATGTGGTTGGAATCCCAGATTATAACCATATCCGGCAGTGATTATGCATCAACCTCATCCTTGCCCCCTGCTTTCTTGCCATCGACCGCACAGGGGACAGGATCTCCATTTGAGAGGAAACTTGGGGAGTTTTTCAAACACCAGATTGAATCGGACACATCAGTGGTATATGGAAATGGCTTTAGAGTCGGTAACCGCGCAGTGCTCAAGTATGGCTTACAGAGGACCCTCGACCACATCAGGATGACAGGAACCTTTCCTTTCTAACATAGAGGTCCATTTTTTGTCAGATCATAGCTTGGCATTATCTTGTATTAGAATCTTGGATCATCCTATAGGAATTGTCTCAGTATAGAAGTTTTCGGGGAAGATTGACGGAGTCATTTTTATACCTTGTACATCTCATTTTCTTAAGAAATCTGTAAAATTGTATTCATTTTTTATTCTTGTCAATTGTCGAAGAAATTTAGCAATGATATGGAGCTTTTGTCCATTTCATTGACGTCTCCTTTTTATGCGGGTCAAGAGCCCTTTTATGTGGATTGTAGATTATCACCCCGTGAATAAGAAATAACGGAGAAACTAGGATATTCAGATAAGAAGCAACATAAAAATATACATATATGACACTCAAGAAACATGTAAAAACTAATTTGTGAAGTAAATAGGACAAAAAAAAAAAAAAAAATTCTCTTCGCATGAATGTGTCTCGTGGCTCTCTTCACTCTCTGAATAACTTCTTCAAATTCAATTGAATTTTCAGTAGACTCGACGCTACCTCGCTCATGTCTGGTCTATCGGCTGGATCTCGTGCCATGCAACTTAAGCTTAACTTTACCACTTGAACGGCATGTTCCATCCCACCATTTTCACCAAGGCCAGGTTCAATGAATTGACTCAATTCCGTTTCTGCATTTTCTTCTTTCATGATGGATGCTATTGCTGTAGAAATCAGTTTTTTAGTACTATCATGTTCAACAGCATATTTGCCTGTTATCAATTCCAATAGTACCATTCCGAAGGCAAACACATCGACCTTGGGAGTGATCGGATCTGTCTCAAGATACTCGGGCGCCATGTACCCTTTCGTGCCCATAATCTGTGTTGTCATTTCCTCGGTGTCTTCATCCGTCCCTGATGTTCTTGCAAGACTGAAATTTGCAAGCTTTGCCCTCATATTGCAATCCAGAAGAATGTGACTGCTTTTTATGTTGCTGTGAGCATATGCTGGTTTAGTGAAGCTGTGAAGATAGAGGAGTCCATTGGCAACATCCAGTGCAATCCGGATTCGCTGATTCCAGCTTTTTACATCTTTAGACCCTTTTGTGGTTAGCCATTCTCTGAGAGAACCATTTTTCATGTACTCAAAGACGAGGTATGAGTAGCCATCGTGTTCACAAACGCCGTGAAGTTTTACTATATTGAAGTGATTGATCTTATAAAGCATGTTCACTTCAATGCGTGCATTTCCACTTTTCCTTTTAACTGCTAAAACTTCTCCAGCAAAAACTCCAAGGTACACAGAGCCCTTTATCCTCGTCGCAGATCCAAAGTTCTGGGTAGCCTTCTTTATTTTGGAGAATTTGAAAACTTTGAGAGCACGATCAAAACTTGCAATTTCAACAATCACGTCTTTAGGAGAAAATGCCGTCATATTTTTACTTTCTCGACATGGAAGAACGCATATTTTCCTCTTATGAAATAGAAAGACAAAAATTATAATTAGGACTACTAGTAGCGAAAAACCTCCTGCAACTATACCGGCTGTTGAAAGAACCCTGTTCGATTTGCTTTTCCGAGCACTGAAACCAGGTAGAGGTGATGTTGGGAGATTGTGATCCCCAGGTGTGGATTGTGAACTTAAGGGTCCACTATGCAGAGGAATTAGAATAGTTGTGAAAGGATAAAGTGTTGGATTTTCATCAGAAAATCCATTTGCTTCACTTATTTTCTTGACGCTGACATTGAATCTCACACTCAAACTAGGCAGAGTATCACCCCAGCCCACTGAGTAAGTCAGCAGATAATTAGATCCATCAGCAGTTTGTCCCCTGCTCGGACAGGCACATCGTAGTGGAACCCGTAACTCCAGACCTGTTCCCAAATCAAACTCACTGTAATTATTTGCACTCTTTAACGCATCACAAGTTGACAATCCCTGATATGTATTGTTTGCTATTACGAAGTAGGTTTCATTCTCAGTTGGGATCTGGTACACCGCTTTGGCTTGATAGTACTGACCCAGACACGAGCAATCAACTGGAATTATAACTTGCTCGTCTGTTGGGAAAACTGTGGACCTTGTAATATTGTTGATTTGAGCAACATCGTATTGGTTTGAAGACATGAGAGCTGAGATTATAGGCACCGAATTGTAAGGATAACGTGCTGTGAAGGTTAGGAACGCCCTGCAAGAATGATTTAGGCCATTGCAAGAGTAAAGAAAAGACTCGGATGGTGCATCTTCGTCACTGCTGTCACAACTCATCACTGAATTTCCTGAGTACTTTTGCTGTGCTTTGATGGACGAAGTGAACAAAATGTAAGTTACAAAAGTGTTTACAATCCAATTCATAACGATTTTCATTTCTTGAAAGTTCTTCGGTGGGTGGTATAACTGAGGATTTCGGGATGATCATCTATTATAGATGCTTTTCTGTGCTACAGCAATAAGCGCGTCAAGGATTTTTAAATCGAGTATGATGTACACAATTGACTAGAACGACAAGGATGAGAATTCGTGCCAGAAATTAATTCAAGTTCAGACAAAATTCCTTGTATTATGCTAAGCTTGAAAGAAAATACGAAGATAAGACAATAGTTTGAGACATTCTATATAGTTAGCAGGTGATTATGTTGTTTCTTTTTTGGACACAGGAATATCGAGGCCCCAACCCCACATGGATGATTCTTAATTCTGCATTTTCTTCTTTCATGATGGATGCTATTGCTGTAGAAATCAGTTTTTTAGTACTATCATGTTCAACAGCATATTTGCCTGTTATCAATTCCAATAGTACCATTCCGAAGGCAAACACATCGACCTTGGGAGTGATCGGATCTGTCTCAAGATACTCGGGCGCCATGTACCCTTTCGTGCCCATAATCTGTGTTGTCATTTCCTCGGTGTCTTCATCCGTCCCTGATGTTCTTGCAAGACTGAAATTTGCAAGCTTTGCCCTCATATTGCAATCCAGAAGAATGTGACTGCTTTTTATGTTGCTGTGAGCATATGCTGGTTTAGTGAAGCTGTGAAGATAGAGGAGTCCATTGGCAACATCCAGTGCAATCTGGATTCGCTGATTCCAGCTTTTTACATCTTTAGACCCTTTTGTGGTTAGCCATTCTCTGAGAGAACCATTTTTCATGTACTCAAAGACGAGGTATGAGTAGCCATCGTGTTCACAAACGCCGTGAAGTTTTACTATATTGAAGTGATTGATCTTATAAAGCATGTTCACTTCAATGCGTGCATTTCCACTTTTCCTTTTAACTGCTAAAACTTCTCCAGCAAAAACTCCAAGGTACACAGAGCCCTTTATCCTCGTCGCAGATCCAAAGTTCTGGGTAGCCTTCTTTATTTTGGAGAATTTGAAAACTTTGAGAGCACGATCAAAACTTGCAATTTCAACAATCACGTCTTTAGGAGAAAATGCCGTCATATTTTTACTTTCTCGACATGGAAGAACGCATATTTTCCTCTTATGAAATAGAAAGACAAAAATTATAATTAGGACTACTAGTAGCGAAAAACCTCCTGCAACTATACCGGCTGTTGAAAGAACCCTGTTCGATTTGCTTTTCCGAGCACTGAAACCAGGTAGAGGTGATGTTGGGAGATTGTGATCCCCAGGTGTGGATTGTGAGCTTAAGGGTCCACTATGCAGAGGAATTAGAATAGTTGTGAAAGGATAAAGTGTTGGATTTTCATCAGAAAATCCATTTGCTTCACTTATTTTCTTGACGCTGACATTGAATCTCACACTCAAACTAGGCAGAGTATCACCCCAGCCCACTGAGTAAGTCAGCAGATAATTAGATCCATCAGCAGTTTGTCCCCTGCTCGGACAGGCACATCGTAGTGGAACCCGTAACTCCAGACCTGTTCCCAAATCAAACTCACTGTAATTATTTGCACTCTTTAACGCATCACAAGTTGACAATCCCTGATATGTATTGTTTGCTATTACGAAGTAGGTTTCATTCTCAGTTGGGATCTGGTACACCGCTTTGGCTTGATAGTACTGACCCAGACACGAGCAATCAACTGGAATTATAACTTGCTCGTCTGTTGGGAAAACTGTGGACCTTGTAATATTGTTGATTTGAGCAACATCGTATTGGTTTGAAGACATGAGAGCTGAGATTATAGGCACCGAATTGTAAGGATAACGTGCTGTGAAGGTTAGGAACGCCCTGCAAGAATGATTTAGGCCATTGCAAGAGTAAAGAAAAGACTCGGATGGTGCATCTTCGTCACTGCTGTCACAACTCATCACTGAATTTCCTGAGTACTTTTGCTGTGCTTTGATGGACGAAGTGAACAAAATGTAAGTTACAAAAGTGTTTACAATCCAATTCATAACGATTTTCATTTCTTGAAAGTTCTTCGGTGGGTGGTATAACTGAGGATTTCGGGATGATCATCTATTATAGATGCTTTTCTGTGCTACAGCAATAAGCGCGTCAAGGATTTTTAAATCGAGTATGATGTACACAATTGACTAGAACGACAAGGATGAGAATTCGTGCCAGAAATTAATTCAAGTTCAGACAAAATTCCTTGTATTATGCTAAGCTTGAAAGAAAATACGAAGATAAGACAATAGTTTGAGACATTCTATATAGTTAGCAGGTGATTATGTTGTTTCTTTTTTGGACACAGGAATATTGAGCCCCAACCCCACATGGATGATTCTTAAGTCAGTTCATTAAACATCTTATTGCCCGTGAATCAACTGTTTTTTGATCAATGGTCAAGATTCAAGAAGTTTGGTGCCATCGTAATCTTGAATATCCGACAAGATCTTCAACTGGGCTATTCTATGGTTGAAGTAAACGGCAAATTCCTTGCAAAATAAACCTGGTTTCTAGAGGGAGATGACTTGTAGATTCTATAGTTTCTATGGAAAATATTTCCTCCTTGGGACGCTTCAAAGAAACTAGCAAAGTTCACACATTCAATCTTGGCGAGAGAAAACTGTTAAAATTTTTGTAAGCGTTTAGCAATGGATCGATGCTAAGATTTGACGAGTTTATCTTCGTAACTCTTTTTCGATTGACTCGATCTTTCTTAGATTGGATTCCTTTCCATCATACTCATCAAAATAGCTATAGGAGTTAACTGGTCAAATGATCAAAACTTTTGCCTTTAATAACTTATTTGAAGCTTATTTTTGACAATTACTATATTTTCCTAAAATGATTAAAAAAAGAGATATATATATATATATATATACACACACAACTACACCACATTTTAATTTTAATGAAAGCTCTAATTTTTTGCTTATTTTCGTCAATTAATATACGTCCTCAACTTTTTTCATTGTGTTAAATGTAAACTTCAATTAATCAGTGCATCTCATTTCTGATGATGATTTTGTATTAGAATGTCAACCACATACCAAAATATGGATTGCGGAAATGGGTTTAGACCAAATAAGAAAAGGCATAATAAATGACATTCTTCTAAATGAAATAATAATAATAATAATAATAAATAGTCCAATCCACCGTAATACCATCTACTTACTAGTATCTATCTAATTTGATACTATAATCATTTGTTTATTTTACTTTATTTTTAGAGTTTGAGAGACAAATAAAAGTTCTGTTATGCCTTCTTAGTGAATTTTTTAGATGAAATGAGCAAATTAATAGATTATCGAAAATAAGAATGTAACAAAATTTTTTTGATATGTAAGTGTAAAGATAAGCAAAAAATTAGAACATTCATTACGATTAAAATTTGATGTAGTTAATTAAAAATGTGGTTTGAATATAATTACTCAAAAAGAAATGAAGTGTTGATCTATATTCAGGGCAGAGGAATGCAGGTTTTTTCTTTTTTCTTTCTTTCCTTTTTTTTTTTTTTTTTTTTTTTTTCGTTCTAAATAGTTAGCAGGTGATTATGTTGTTTCTTTTTTGGACACAGGAATATCGAGGCCCCAACCCCACATGGATGATTCTTAAATCAGTTCATTAAACATCTAAATGCCCGTGAATCAACTGTTTTTTGATCAATGGTCAAGATTCAAGAAGTTTGGTGCCATCGTAGTCTTGAATATCCGACAAGATCTTCAACTGGGTTATTCTATGGTTGAAGTAAACGGCAAATTCCTTGCAAAATAAACCTGGTTTCTAGAGGGAGATGACTTGTAGATTCTATAGTTTCTATGGAAAATATTTAAACTTGGGGTGAGGGAGAAGAAAGTATGTCCCCCTTGGGAGGCTTCGAAGAAACTAGCAAAGTTCACACATTCAATTTGGGCGAGAGAAAACTGTTAAAATTTTTGTAAGCGGTTAGCAATGGTTGTTATCGATGCTAAGATTTGACGAGTTTATCTTCGTAACTCTTTTTCGATTGACTTGATCTTTCTTAGATTGGATTCCTTTCCATCATACTCATCAAAATTGCTATAGGAGTTAACTGGTCAAATGATCGAAACTTTTGCCTTTAGTAACTTATTTGAAGCTTATTTTTAACAATTACTATATTTTCTTAAAATGATTTAAAAAAAGATATATATATATATATATATGTAGAACACGTTGTAAGAATACGATGTAATTCCCAATTCATCTCCGGCCCTGATCGTGTCTTGAAGGAAGCTGTCAAACTAGTTTACATTTTAGCACGCGCACGCGCACACTCACAGAAGAAAACTCGGAATCCTCTGTGCTCGGTGCTCTGTCACAATCCAAACCAATTAAGAATCCTTACACCTTGTGTGGACGCACTCTACCAATGAGCTAATAGCCTATCGTACAAACCTCCCACTGGAGGTGTCTAAAACCTGAAGAAAACAAAGTTTCTGATATCGTAAGTTATTGTAGCTCCTTGTGCATGCAGGCCAGTGGCTATTGAGATAGGGTATATATATATATATATATATATATATATATATATACACCACATTTTAATTTTAATGAAAGCTCTAATTTTTTGCTTATTTTCGTCAATTAATATACGTCCTCAACTTTTTTTATTGTGTTAAATGTAAACTTCAATTAATCAGTGCATCTCATTTCTGATGATGATTTTGTATTAGAATTTCAACCACATACCAAAATATGGATTGTGGAAATGGGCTTAGACCAAATAAGAAAGGCATAATAAATGACATTCTTCTAAATGAAATAATAATAATAATAAATAGTTCAATCCACCGTAATACCATCTACTTACTAGTATCTATCTAATTTGATACTATAATCATTTGTTTATTTTATTTTATTTTTAAAGTTTGAGAGACAAATAAAAGTTCTGTTATGCCTTCTTAGTGAATTTTTTAGATGAAATGAGCAAATTAATAGATTATCGAAAATAAGAATATGACAAAAAAATTTTGATATATAAGTGTAAAGATAAGCAAAAAATTGGCATCACGAGAACTGGGAATTTGTCTGAATCTCATTAACAACGTGCAGACTCGTATGAAGAGTTGAAGACACCACTCACAATATTATTCACATGAATATTTTAGCTTACTGTTTACCAATTGAAAATAATAGTTTTAAAGTGGACTAAGACAACGTGATAATCACAAATCCCCGTGACCGACCGAGTCCTCTCACTAGCTTATTTGCAGGCTGAATCTTAGAGTATTTGAACCAGTCAGCCACTTGTAACGATTTTCTTGAACCAAAAATTCAGTAATCGTTCGACTTCTGGAAAAAGAATGAGTCAAAATCTTGTTGAATTAGAAGCTTTTTTCCGAGTAGTCCAAGGGAATCTTGCAACAATAAGAAACTTTATGCTCAAAGCTGAACCCACTGCTTTGTACTCATTCAATTCCAGTTTTCATTAAAGGAGGGGAATGAGAAAACAAATTTGAATTAGAGTCTATACAAATTTACGGGAGGATTAATTTAATGGGTTAATATTAGTCAAGTATTGTCAATTCAAATATCGTGCACGATAAAAATTGTTCCTGCATGTGTTATATATACGTTCTTGAGATTTGTGCAACAACAATGATGTAATCAACGAAGAAAGAAAACAAACAGAGATTTATGTGGTTTGAAAATTGACTTACATCCACGTGAACGAAGCGACTGTAATTTGTGTTTTGTATGAATAATAGGGTTACATCATATACATACTAATCCTTATATATGCAAGACTTTAGGACCCGTGCAAGATTTTAAGGGGAAAATCCTAAAATATCCCTGTACTGTTAAGAGTCCCCGGCAACAAACAATAAATTACTTACTTGAGAGTTATTCCAACAAATATATATTCCACTTTATATTTACTGCATATTACAACATACATGTAATAAATGAACCTTTAGTGGTTAATACACGATGTCTTGAGTAATTTTTTTATAAAATATAATGAATTTTCATTTCTATACAGCAACACGTCTTATACACTTTGTCGAAATTCTCGAGGATTTGAAGAACATTTTTATATTTTGTTCTGTGGATTATGGAATAGAGAATATGGGAATTTATTTAATTCTGTGCTTTCTGATTGTGTTTGGACAAATTTATTTTGGTAATCTATTCAAAGATTTGAACGAATTTTTTTTTTTTTTTTTTTACTGTGATAGTATTAATTATCAAGAAAGCTAGTGACTAACGAGTTAAACCCTTTCTCCGGCCTTTCTGAATGGGAACAATAAATATATTACACATAACAATTATAACTACGAAATTGCAGTTCTATTTCGAATTTGAATGGAAATTTTTTAAGAATTCAATAGATGTTCATTAAAGGGGAAAAAACCTGCATCAAGGCATACAAATTAATCTAATTGGCCATCATCTTTTGAAATTCATAAAAATCCAGCACTCCGTTGCCATCAAGATCAAAAACTCTAATCATAGACTCGCATTCTTGATACGATTTGGCGTTTCCAAGGCGGCGAAAAACCTGGCGCAGCCCCTCCGCCGTGATGCACCCGGAACCCTTTTCAATCTCGAACACTTCAAAAGCCATCTTAAGAATATTATCATCTTTTTCCATTAATCCGACGAACTCTTCAAACTCCAACAAATTGTCGCCGTTTTTGTCGAATTCTTGTACGATTTTCTGAGCCTCGTCATGTGTTATGGATTCTCCAATGGACGTGAAATATGCCATCAGTTCATCCACTGAAATCCTGCCATCGTTGTCATTGTCGAAGTAAGAGAAAACTTGTCGGGTTTCATCTTCTTTGGTTGGTGTTTGCAGGGCGGAAAAACGGCCTGAACCACCACTTCCACCGTGGGCTGTGATTGGTGATTGAGGTATGGAAGGAGGGCTTGGAGTTTTGGGTTTTGAAACGAAACGGAGCTTGAGAGACTTCGCAATTCTTGCTGCCATTGGAGAATTAAACTCAATTGTGAATACAACAGTGCCTGTTTTAGAGGTTTATATAGGAAAACAGAAATAATCTGCAAATAAAAATCTGTTCAAAAAAGGAAAAACAAAAGGTGAAATCTTCGTGAAGTTGCAGTGAAGCTTCGTGTGATTGCTTAAATTAATGCATAGGTTTAATTTTTGAGTGTGTTATTTAATTTCACATTTCATTTAACCTATCATCTAACGCCACCTAAATTGATGTTGCAATCCGAGTTGGGTTACATAGCATTATTTTTTTTCAAATTAATATTGATGCATATCATTGAAATTTATTTTACATGTTAAAAATCTCACTTTTTACCATATATAGTTAGGGTGAAAATTCCAGGAAATTACTAAAAAAACAGATTTTTAGTAATTCGAAAAGTTGGTAAAAGTTATTGGTCTTAGGATATGTGCGGTTGAAAATTTATTTGAAAAAAATAAAAATAAAATGAAAGCTAGATATGAACTTATTTTCATCACTACACGATAATACGAGTAGCATAATAGGAAATTCGATTAGGTAAACATAACATAAAGAAATTGCTTACTTTTATCTAAAAAAAGAAGGAATCAAGTGTTTTGGATTCAAATTATGTAAAAAATCTTTCTTACTATCGAAATTAAAAAAAAAAAAAAACAGAATTAAATTGCGTCCAATAGAATTTGATCCTCTACCAAAGATTTAGAAGACCTCTTCCCCGAAAAGGAGTGGCGTGTTCTCAACCACAAGATAGAATGGAACAGCCTAATTAAGGCACAATGTGAACAGAAAATTGGAGATTAGGCAGGCTTCTCCTTTATTTGGGATTAAACTCTTAAGACTTTTCTTAAAATTAGTTTAAACTACCTAAAAGGATCTTTCACACCTTCTGTAATCAAATCGCTGAACTTTAATTGACAGCATTCAAATCACTTAACATCAATTTAATAGCGCAATAGAACTTGCTGCGATGGACATCAAAACTAACATGTGCACACAACAATATGCATGAATTTGGTTTGATTGTTATTATATATCGCAAAACTTTTGCTTCAATGCAATTGGGCTATTAAACTTCAATTGACGAGCAACCAGGTCAATTAACTTCAATTTTGTAGAAATTAAGCCATTCTATTTGTGAAGAAGATTAAGTAAAAAAAAAAAAAAA
>NC_036243.1:19467498-19481301 GCF_002742605.1 Olea europaea var. sylvestris | reverse complement strand
TTTCCTTTTTTTTTTTTTTTTTTTTTTCCAGAGAAGTTAATTTATATGAAAAGCGATAAAAGAGAAGTTAATTTATATCTCTATCTTTATTATTATCTTGATCTCCATCAGCTATCAATCAAACTCTCGCTAATAAGGCGCAATAAAACTTTCCGTTCAATGAAATCACATCCTACCTTTTAGAGAAAGAAAAGCGATTCCCTTCCAATGCTTACTAGGCCACCCTATCAAATTTCCCTCTATAGAAACTAACTAGAAAGGTAGCCATCATCCATTTGGGATAAAGATTGGCATCATGAGAACTGGGAATTTGTCTGAATCTCATTAACAACGTGCAGACTCGTATGAAGAGTTGAAGACACCACTCACAATATTATTCACACGAATATTTTAGCTTACTGTTTACCAATTGAAAATAATAGTTTTAAAGTGGACTAAGACAACGTGATAATCACGAATCCCCGAGACCGACCGAGTCCTCTCACTAGCTTATTTGCAGGCTGAATCTTAGAGTATTTGAACCAGTCAGCCACTTGTAGCGATTTTCTTGAACCAAAAATTCAGTAATCGTTCGACTTCTGGAAAAAGAATGAGTCAAAATCTTGTTGAATTAGAAGCTTTTTTCCGAATAGTCCAAGGGAATCTTGCAACAATAAGAAACTTTATGCTGAAAGCTGAACCCACTGCTTTGTACTCATTCAATTCTACTTTTCATTAAAGGAGGGGAATGAGAAAACAAATTTGAATTAGAGTCTATAAAAATTTACGGGAGGATTAATTTAATGGGTTAATATTAGTCAAGTATTGTCAATTCAAATATCGTGCACGATAAAAATTGTTCCTGCATGTGTTATATATACGTTCTTGAGATTTGTGCAACAACAATGATGTAATCAACGGAGAAAGAAAACAAACAGAGATTTATGTGGTTTGAAAATTGACTTACATCCACGTGAACGAAGCGACTGTAATTTGTGTTTTGTATGAATAATAGGGTTACATCATATACATACTAATCCTTATATATGCAAGACTTTAGGACCCGTGCAAGATTTTAAGGGGAAAATCCTAAAATATCCCTGTACTGTTAAGAGTCCCCGGCAACAAACAATAAATTACTTACTTGAGAGTTATTCCAACAAATATATATTCCACTTTATATTTACTGCATATTACAACATACATGTAATAAATGAACCTTTAGTGGTTAATACACGATGTCTTGAGTAATTTTTTTATAAAATATAATGAATTTTCATTTCTATACAGCAACACGTCTTATACACTTTGTCGAAATTCTCGAGGATTTGAAGAACATTTTTATATTTTGTTCTGTGGATTATGGAATAGAGAATATGGGAATTTATTTAATTCTGTGCTTTCTGATTGTGTTTGGACAAATTTATTTTGGTAATCTATTCAAAGATTTGAACGAATTTTTTTTTTTTTTTTTACTGTGATAGTATTAATTATCAAGAAAGCTAGTGACTAACGAGTTAAACCCTTTCTCCGGCCTTTCTGAATGGGAACAATAAATATATTACACATAACAATTATAACTACGAAATTGCAGTTCTATTTCGAATTTGAATGGAAATTTTTTAAGAATTCAATAGATGTTCATTAAAGGGGAAAAAACCTGCATCAAGGCATACAAATTAATCTAATTGGCCATCATCTTTTGAAATTCATAAAAATCCAGCACTCCGTTGCCATCAAGATCAAAAACTCTAATCATAGACTCGCATTCTTGATACGATTTGGCGTTTCCAAGGCGGCGAAAAACCTGGCGCAGCCCCTCCGCCGTGATGCACCCGGAACCCTTTTCAATCTCGAACACTTCAAAAGCCATCTTAAGAATATTATCATCTTTTTCCATTAATCCGACGAACTCTTCAAACTCCAACAAATTGTCGCCGTTTTTGTCGAATTCTTGTACGATTTTCTGAGCCTCGTCATGTGTTATGGATTCTCCAATGGACGTGAAATATGCCATCAGTTCATCCACTGAAATCCTGCCATCGTTGTCATTGTCGAAGTAAGAGAAAACTTGTCGGGTTTCATCTTCTTTGGTTGGTGTTTGCAGGGCGGAAAAACGGCCTGAACCACCACTTCCACCGTGGGCTGTGATTGGTGATTGAGGTATGGAAGGAGGGCTTGGAGTTTTGGGTTTTGAAACGAAACGGAGCTTGAGAGACTTCGCAATTCTTGCTGCCATTGGAGAATTAAACTCAATTGTGAATACAACAGTGCCTGTTTTAGAGGTTTATATAGGAAAACAGAAATAATCTGCAAATAAAAATCTGTTCAAAAAAGGAAAAACAAAAGGTGAAATCTTCGTGAAGTTGCAGTGAAGCTTCGTGTGATTGCTTAAATTAATGCATAGGTTTAATTTTTGAGTGTGTTATTTAATTTCACATTTCATTTAGCCTATCATCTAACGCCACCTAAATTGATGTTGCAATCCGAGTTGGGTTACATAGCATTATTTTTTTTCAAATTAATATTGATGCATATCATTGAAAT
This sequence comes from Olea europaea var. sylvestris, assembly GCF_002742605.1. Taxonomy (NCBI): domain Eukaryota; kingdom Viridiplantae; phylum Streptophyta; class Magnoliopsida; order Lamiales; family Oleaceae; genus Olea; species Olea europaea. The sequence goes on along the minus strand of NC_036243.1, from coordinate 19,478,775 downwards.
TTATTTTACATGTTAAAAATCTCACTTTTTACCATATATAGTTAGGGTGAAAATTCCAGGAAATTACTAAAAAAACAGATTTTTAGTAATTCGAAAAGTTGGTAAAAGTTATTGGTCTTAGGATATGTGCGGTTGAAAATTTATTTGAAAAAAATAAAAATAAAATGAAAGCTAGATATGAACTTATTTTCATCACTACACGATAATACGAGTAGCATAATAGGAAATTCGATTAGGTAAACATAACATAAAGAAATTGCTTACTTTTATCTAAAAAAAGAAGGAATCAAGTGTTTTGGATTCAAATTATGTAAAAAATCTTTCTTACTATCGAAATTAAAAAAAAAAAAAAAACAGAATTAAATTGCGTCCAATAGAATTTGATCCTCTACCAAAGATTTAGAAGACCTCTTCCCCGAAAAGGAGTGGCGTGTTCTCAACCACAAGATAGAATGGAACAGCCTAATTAAGGCACAATGTGAACAGAAAATTGAAGATTAGGCAGGCTTCTCCTTTATTTGGGATTAAACTCTTAAGACTTTTCTTAAAATTAGTTTAAACTACCTAAAAGGATCTTTCACACCTTCTGTAATCAAATCGCTGAACTTTAATTGACAGCATTCAAATCACTTAACATCAATTTAATAGCGCAATAGAACTTGCTGCGATGGACATCAAAACTAACATGTGCACACAACAATATGCATGAATTTGGTTTGATTGTTATTATATATCGCAAAACTTTTGCTTCAATGCAATTGGGCTATTAAACTTCAATTGACGAGCAACCAGGTCAATTAACTTCAATTTTGTAGAAATTAAGCCATTCTATTTGTGAAGAAGATTAAGTAAAAAAAAAAAAAAAAATGTGATCTAGGATGCTTCAATTTGGCCCTTTTCTTTTCTTCTTCTTCTCCGTTATCCCCTCCCCCCCCCTCCCGCGTAGTGGATGCTATAGTTAATGGGCACTTTGATTTTAAAAACGTCTATGGTTTAGATATATGGACTATTCTTTTTTTGTTGTAACTTCTCAAAGCAATGCAAGCTTGGATTTAAATGTTTTTGTCCATGATGAAAAACAATGCTTGGAGCTTTAGGTTTTCGTTCGGCAAGTGGTTTGGTAAATTGAGACGTAATGAAGTTTAGTAATTTGATTGAGTTGGGGTAAAAGTTTGTGATCGTCAATATAAGTAACCCAAGTTGACATAGATTGCTGACTCTAGTTTTAACGTCCATATTAGAAAGTTCTATTAAGTTGTATGGCGGACATTAAGTGATTTAATTGAGCTTAACTTAAAGCTAAGTGACCCAGTTGCTGCAAATTGAAGTTGATGATCTGATTACAATTGGAGTGAAAGTTTAGTGATTGCCGGCACACTAAATTTTAAAGGTAAGCTTTTTAGTTTTTCCCTTATTTGGATTGGGTAATACATGAATTCATGAAAACTAAGAAACCCAAACCCGTCTAAATTATGGACTGCTACAAGGGTTCGGCCTGAAGAGATTGCCAGGCCTACTGCTATATGGATTGGGAAAAATTCATAAAACATGTATTAACTATGCACAATTCAAAAATCATATTTCAAATTTAACTAATGCAAAAATTAGGGTTTTATCTAATTAGTTAAAAATATTTATTAATTAAATATAATAAAATCACAATTATATAATTAATGGTCACGTGCACACAATTATAGGTCACAGATTTATTCACTGGTCACATATTATCAAATTGATTGGTAACAAATTATTTTGAGGTCACGAATCGAAACTTTGATATGTCACAAATTATTTCGTGATCACGGATAATTTGTCCATCAATTTTATATGTCACAATTTATGTTATTGATCACAAATCAAAAAAATTATAAGTCACGGGTCACATATTTTCAAATTTGATGGTCACAGATTACTTTTTTAATCACAAAATGATCGAATTTTAAGTCACGGGGAGACCAAATAATTGGTCACCAACATCAAACACCCAATCTCGATCCACTATAGTACTTGGTTACAAACACTACCCCGACAACAACACCATCATAACCACCGCCAACACCAACTCCACGACATCATTACCAACAAAATCGCTGCCACTAACAACCACCTCCATCGTCGCCAGAAACCACCACAACCACCACCACCAAACACACCAACGATAACAAACCCACAACCTCACCACCATCTCCAACTCCAAAAACCACCATAGCCACCAGGACGACCACCACATCAAGCACCACCACCAAACACAACCAACAATACACCATTCCCAACCTCACCAACGCCAACCAAATCACCACCACCACCCAGATACCCACTGCCAATAGGAGCACTGTTGCTATCATCACCACCACCGCATTCCTACCAAGATTCATAACACCACCATCACCCCCACAAAGTCACCACCACCACCTAAAACATAAAATGCACCATACCAGACTCCCAACATCGCTACTTAGATCCACCGCACAAGACTCACCACCACAACACACCATACCTCCACCACATCACATTGTTCGCGACAGCGTCACTACGTCACATCGTCGCCATTCTGTCATTCACAACAGTGTCGGCTGACAAATTTGAACAAAGAAGAAGCGACGCTCACACCCCCTTGCCGTCAATGTCGTGAGCAAAGAAGAAGCGGCGAAACCACGATTGTGCAACAGCGCTGATGATGGAGTTGTGCGAAACGGTGGCTGCACCTCTGATGCCGTGCCTCAACGCCTAAGGTGCCATGTCGCCGGAGAGGAGAAACTCCTGCAGAGAGACGCGAAATGAGAGAGAGCCAGAAAGGGGGAAACTAATTTAGGGCTGGGGTGGGTTAATTATAAGATTATTATTATTATTAAAATATATAATTAAAACCTGATTTATGCTTAATTAAACTTTGTACCTGATTCTGTAAAAGTGGTCTTTAAAGACCCGCTCCTAGTGCTGTCAATGGATCGAATATGGAGCGGATCTGTCCAAATCCGATCCGATCCGTTAAGAAAAATTATTCGATTCGATCCAATCCGATCCAATAATCCAACGAATATTTGATTGTTAAATCCATATCCGTTTGCTATGTTATCGGATATTCGATCCGATAATTCGATCCGAATTTTTTTCCACCAATTTTTTCTAAAAAAATATTTCAACTATCTTGATGGACTCACCTAATATACTAGAAGGCCCAAATCAATTTTTTATCCAAGTGATGCTCTTTTAGTTCTTTTTAAAGAAGACTTCCCTTTGAATGTTTTAATAATCTTCTTATGTGGGATACTACATTTTTAAAGGGTACTTCACTTCTAATGTTTTAGTGGTTTTTCAATGTGAGATATTACTCAATTGTCAATTCTAAGTGTTTACTAGTTTATTTTATTATTTTCACTAAAAATCATAGCCTTAACAAAATTAAAATAAAAAACAATATCAATTTTAACAAAGTAAATTATTTTTGGACATATTAATTTTTAGTTTTTGATGTTATAAAACAAATTACTATAGTTATTTTTATCTTATTTTAATTAATAAAAAATTAAACCTCTTTGAATATTTCAAGTAAAAATATTATACTATTATCTAATATTATTTATTATTTGAAAATTAGGCGTAAAGCATAATATAAGTTTCAAAATGAAAAAAAAAATTATGTTTAATAAATTATGATAAAATATATAATATTATTATAATAAATCGGATTGGATCGACATATATCCATATTTGCTCCATTTAGTTAACAGATTATTGAATTCGAATTTTAATCGGATTATCGGATTGAAATCTTAAATCCATCTCCCGTTAATTTCATTGGATTCAGATCGAATTCGGATCAAAATCCAATCCATTGACAGCCCTACCTGCTCCCATGTAATTTTCCCATAAGCTCTATTTGAACCCCATTATATGAAAAATTTGTGGTGCGTTTGGTTTGCTATTTTCAGGTTATTTTCAATTTTCAAATTAAAAACGTGTTTGATTTGCTATTTTTGAAAATGCATTTTTGAAAATAACGAAAAAATTTATAACATAATACTTGAAATGCATTTTTGATGTTTTGAATGTCTTCCGTGGAAAAAAAAAAAAAGAAAAGAAAACCCAAAATATGAAAAATAGGAGTAAAAAAAAATCTAAAAAATAGATTAATTTTTTAAAAATAAATTTTGGAAAAATTAAAATTAAAATTTTGAAAAAAGAAAACTATAAAAAATTCTAAAAAATAAAAAAATTGTTCAAACTCTTAATAATTATACATTATTCTTTCAAAAAAATATATGTAAACGAACGCAAACAAAAGTATTTTCAATCGACATTATTAATTTTTATTTTTATTTCCTATATTTTGAAAACCAATTTTTTTTTTCAGTTTTGAAGCGAGGAAAAATATTGTAAAATTTACCAACTTTAAAATGTATATATTACTTGATAATATATTAATAATCAAATTTAATGGAATAAATGTCATAAATAATTTTTCAAAATTTCAAACCAAACATAACTTTTCAAAATGACAAACCAAAAGCGTTTTAAGAAATCTTAAAATAAAGATTCAAGATAGAAAACAGAAAATGAATTTAAAACTCAAGACTAAAAACAGAAATGCAAATCAAATAGGCCCTTAGTTTTTCTCAACTCATTTTTAACTATACTTTTTTTTAATAAAACAAATTTTCAAGTAAATACAAAAAAATTTCCCGCTTTTTAATTATATATTTCTCCAAAAATATTACTATTACGAAATCAATTTTTAAAAAAAAGGGGGGGGGGGGGGACTAAAACACATCCTTAATTTAAAGAAATTGACATAATTAGCACTAGATAGTTAGGGTAAGAAGATGATATTTTATAGACTTTTCCTCTTTCGCATTCTTTTGTGGGTTACACCGTTAAAAAGATAAAAACCATCATGACACAAAGACGTAGTTATGATAAATAATAATATCTGGCTCGACGAATCTAATAATTTTATAAATATAAATCTATACGACCGTAGATATAGTTGCTGTCTTTTCTTTTTCTTTGATTTTATGTAAAATCCATTAGACAGATGCTAAAATCCAGGGCCCATGTGGCCCTGGATGAGGGGATTATTGCAATCCATTTAGGAAAAGACCAACAACAATAAACAAAGAGAATCCTATACAACTAGACAACTTGACCAAATTTGAAGAAAATAATAGTGATAATAATACTCATGTCCATCAACTACATTATAAAATAGAGACAGATGTTTTTTATATTCCTATTTTTATAATTATTTGACTCTAAATACATAATCATGACTCATAGTTAAGATAAAAATATTTTTATTTTTTAAATGATAGTCACTTCCCCTCGACCATCCAATCTTGATTGCTTGAGGAGAAATTATAATGAGTACTATAGCTTGATCTCATCAAGACGTGCTTGATCTCATCAAGACGTTACATAATAATATAATTTATAAATGGAGAGTTGTGAATTTTTATGCACTTTGTGTATTATATTGAGCAATTTGAGATTTTGTATTGAAGGTTATGATCAAAACAATATTCTTATGGAATTAATCATTGGTAGTGAACATTGCGAGTACTTTGTTTTTGCAATTGGCAATGATATAAGTTGATTACACACAATTTGAACAAAGTTCATTTTTTCCTTATGACTATGTATAGTAGAAAATGCTTTTTAAAAAATTAAAAATTTGCTGATGAGTAGCTTTTGTGAGATTTAATTAGGGTTTTTATTATTATTTGCAATTAACTTTTTCCAAATTAGTTCTATGTAGAATAGAAATAACGAACTAGAATTGCTAGATGTTATTTTTGTTTATCGTTCTTGAAAATTGTACTTATATCTTTCTCACAATATTGGTTGTGGAGTTGACCATTTTCCATTTGTACATTTGCTGACGGGTGCTTGACTAGGATATAGTTGAGAATTTAATGTACCAACAATATATTGAGCAAGTGCATTAGATAAAGTATAGAGTAATGCTATTTACAGTCGTTAACTATCGTAGTCATCTTATGCGACATACATGTGACGATTAGTAATTTGATACATTAATGTAGTAGTTTTTTATTGCCTTATACAACAAATTACTATCCGCCACATGTATACCACGTAGAACGACTGCAAATAGCATTATTCTAAAGTATATAATCATAAATCACATCCATTATTTTTTTGATTGAAAATTTCTGCCTTGGTTTTCTAGCTCAATTTGGTGGGTTTCACTCTTTATTTAAGTTGTTTTAGAATTGGTTTAATTTATCTGTTTATTTTGAACTTTACAGATAAGAATTTCGTGGTCAAAACCATAGATGGTCTAATTTTCTTTTATTTGTTTTTTGAGTGTTCAAAATTAAAGAGTCATGAAGTGGGATGTTTGATAGTCATTTTTATATAAGAACGCATTTTAGAATAGTAACTTGATGGAAAGTGTGTGGTTGAAAAATAAGAAAAAAAATTTGTTTACGTGTAATATTATTTTAATAAAGAATGTGTGGTTAAAAAGAGGAGAGAAAAAAATGAATTTCGAAAAAATAGGTACCAATTAAATTAATGGTCACCTCATTATATTTTCGATTTGTAAATTTCAAGCCCTTGATGGATGAGTTGGAGACTTTTGAAGAACTTCGTGTCATAGTAGACATAAATTTTTAATTCAAATCTTATTATCGTCCATTTATGAAAATTCTACACATATATAAATATTTGATAAATTTTGAATATTCATGGTATACGAGAAATTCAAAGCACAATTTCTTATAAAATAATTTATATAAGCAATATAACTCTTTAGAAAAAATATATATTTTTTTAAAAGATACTATTTGCAATTACGCTTTTTTAGAATCTCAAGTTACAATGCATCTTATTTTATCATTTTTATAAGTATAAATAATAATAATGGTACACTGTACCTAGACATATGTATGAGCAAGTTAATTCATTTTCTACCATTTCTATTTTTGGTCATGGAAATTTATTTATTTTTGATCGTTAAATATGAAAAATGTCTTTTATTCATAATTTGAAGAAAAATATCAAAAATGGCATGTGAAAAGTTTAAGTTGTCCTTTTTGAAACATCCACGATGAAGGTACGGAAAATATCGTGAGATCAAGATTTTAGGTATACAGTTTAAGACTTGTACATAACTTATTTTCTATGAAAAGTTATCAGAACACATCAAAACTCAAATCATTTAAGCGTCACAAATCGCACTCTCCCGCAAAATTGTAGACTTCTTCGGATTGCACTTTCATTAATCAATGTTGTGTAACACTGTCGGTCAAAACTATGGCTTGTTCACTATTAAATTACATTTTAAAGAATTTTGTGTTGCTCTAGAGGAGAAAGATCTTCAGATTTATACCTGTATATGGTTATTTCCACCATATTTCTTCTTTGGTTTATCTCTCTTTAGATAATGTAATTTTCAATTATCTTATAAATCAATCTTTAGAATCCATAGGTTAATACTATAGTATTGGATCTCATGGTACATTGTACCTAGACATATTCCAATGATTATCCAAACTAGCAAACCAATATTAATGAATATGTTGTCTACTTATGCACGTAGCCTGTTTGCAATGTAGGAAGAAAGCATTAGCATTAGAAAGACTACAAAAGCATTCTGGGCTGAGTAAAAGACTATAGCTACAATACACGTCGTGAGCTATAGCAAAGATAAAGTCGGATAAGCTTTTTAATGGCGAAAGTTTCAAAACAGTTATCTTATAGCAGACAACTAAAACAAGCCTACACAACTAATCTCAGAATTAAAGTTATATTTGCATCACAACTAATTTATATAAAATAAAATAAAATAAAAAACTACTAGATTACACTAGAAGTGCTCCTCGATGTTTGAATCTTGACAAGATCCGAGCTTCCCAAGCTCTATACTATTGGGAAACTCTACAAGGGTCTTACTACCTTCTTGATTGACTATATTTGAATTTTTGGAGTACTTTGGTATTATATTTCGCTTTACTTACGGAACTGAATTGTGATTGCTACTCGTTACTAGACCGAGAGAAAGAAAGAACGGGTACTACCATTGTTCAACTCCCGGAAAGCGTCCGACATATTCCAATGAATATCCAAACTAGCCAATATTTATGAATCGTCTACTGATCATGCACGTAGCCTGTTTGCTTCTTTTCTTGTAACTTGGTGCATTGAATGTAGTCATTGTTTAGACTCCAACAGATAATGAAAATTTTACACGAACTCATACATACAATTTCTATACCTTATCAAAAAATATTTAATGCTCAAAAAACTTGTTTGATGTTTATCCACAAACAAATAAAAAGTTATAACTCACAATTGCGTACAGAAATAGTTGATGACAAACTATGGTGCACGTTATAATGACAGTAACTAGTGGTGAGGTGACCCGTTATATATTTCTTTTCTAGTCATCAAACTTATAAATAATACCTCGCAAATTAACCCAAAATTTTCCAAGAAATAATAATAATAATAATAATCCGTTCACAAGTATTTTTAGGAAATTGGAGGTAATGGCAAAAACTGGTCGTGCATCATATTAACTTTTCCGTGTCCGATGTGTATGTTTCATGAAAAAGCTTGTGGACAGTTGTCATGAATGTTGAAGGAATTAATGTCGTCATGTGTGGACAAGCACGGATGATTGAGAGACAGGTTTCAAGTTTTTTCTTCTCTAGACGGTTCTCTACGAAAGTTATTACACTGCTACGTGTTGTAGCTATGAATTAATATTGAACCACATGATATACCATGTTCGACTAAGTTCAAAAGTTTATTTATACGAAAATTTGAAAATTTTGAAATAAATGGCTCTTTAATTATTGACTTAAAGATGAATTGCTTATTTTGATTGTAAGGGGAAAAAGAGGTTAGGGAGCGTAGTTATATATTTAGATTAGGGATAATTGCAATTGAGGCCCCATGGTTTATAGTAACCGCGTGACTCGATGAGGAATAACAGATTCAATTTGGGAATTCATTTTGCAGAACTAATTTGGGAAAATTCAAATTGAGAAATATCTACTTGAAGAATACGGTGATTTATGATGTTGGGTGATTGGAAGGTGAAGGGTGAAGGGAGAGGTGGTGGTGGCAATTTTAGTTAGGGTGGGGGTTGGGTAGGTTGGGAAAGGGGTGAGAGGAAGAAGATACAGTTTTTTCCCTTCTTTTGATTTTGTAATTTAATTAATGTAACTATTTAGTTTAGTAAATTGAAAGTTACTATTTTTCCCTTTATAAAAATATTAAAAATATGATCATACTCAATTTTTTGATCAAATAACAGCAAATTAGATGTTTTTCATTCATTGGGTCCTTACCTGCACATTTGAAAAGGTTATAGGTGACAATTGCAACAAATCAAAAGTTTAGAGAAAATTTACTATTGTTTGCAAGGTTCAGGGCCTCTGCTACAATTATCCATTTAGATTATCAAAAAGCTAAACTTGTTTGAATAGTTTCTTTAATACGTACATCACGTTTTCTTTTTGTTGATAGACAATGATAAAATTCGAGCACACGATATTTATATTGTTTGTTATTTTTTTAATCGTAGCATAAATGGAGAATAGGAAAACAAAAAATAAATAAAATTATTTTATTTTATTTTATTTTTAATTTCATTTTCATCTACAAGATAATTGTTGCTAAATGCAAGATGTACACTATTGATAATTGATAGGGTTTGTTGGATACAAGCGTCGACTGAATTCGTTTTCCATTTTTCACTGATGGTCGTACTGAAAGTAGACAAAATTTATGTCACAATCTCAATTTCTGGGCCACTAAGCTCTTTTCTAAATGCGTTGAACTATGCTGTCTTGCACGTTGTTCAAGTCATGTCAATTAATTTTCTTCCAGTTAATCATGAATTCATGATTAAAATCTTGAGTTTATTTTTGGATATGCCTGTGATTCCATTATGCTTTTTTCAATAATATAATGCAAATAACATGTTATAATTTTTGTATATTTTATTTTCAATCATGTAATTTTTTATAAATTAATATTACACGTAAATAAATGAAGAAATAATTTTTTCAACTACATATTCTTCGAAAAAAAATATTATTTCAAAAATTATAATGCCAAATTATGGGAACCAAAGAGGGATTAGCAAGTTTACAATTAACCAAGCTGTGTTTTGTCAGTTCATTATCTTTTTTCAATTGTAATAATGTAACCTTCTACACTGCAAGAAACTAAAAATTCAATTATTTTAATATGTGAACGAACGCATAGGAACAAGTTGCAGAAGAATATGCTCCTACTTGGTTTTGTTTTCATTTTTTACACTCGTAATTATCTGTACTACAGTACTAGATTTTATTAGCCACGTACTGTTAGGTCGATACTAGTGAAGGTCGCATCTCTCTCTCTCTGAGGTTACATCTATCTGTGATTCTGTATATAAAATAGACTTGTCCGCTACAATTCTCCGCATCCATGAGCTTATATTCTAGCGAACTTTTGAAGAGATAAATATGAAGCCCTCAAAACTTTCTTACTGTCCTAAAGAGGAAAAACCTTGTATCAGATGGATTGAAAAATACTTGAAGGATTGTCTGTGCAACCTCAATGATGAAATATCATTTGGTTTCGGAATTGCGAGTTTAATTTGTTGGGCAGTGGCAGAAATCCCACAGATTATTACTAACTTCAATAACAAATCTTCGGATGGTGTCTCTTTGGCATTTCTTGGCACTTGGATTGTTGGGTAAATATAAGTCTTCTGTTTGCATTTTACTCATAAACATTCGTATATGCCATTATTATCTGACAGACAACTTTAATGATTTTGTCGTGTAATTAAATAAACTTGAAACTAAGCAGGTAACCTTATCTGACAGACAAACTTTAATGACTTAATTTTTATCTCATGCAGTGATGTGTTCAATCTTCTAGGATGCATTCTCGAACCAGCTACAGTAAACTCTTTCCCTCCCTCACTCCCTCCCCATGCATGTGTGTTCGAGTTACTCATCTCGAATAATACTATTTAACATCAGTGGTCATAGAGCACCACTTTATATGATATTATGTGATAGATTTAATCAAAGATGAAATTATGAGGTTCATTTAATCATACCTATCATTTAATGACATTTAATGTCATTTAAACTGGTGTTATAACACCAATAATACTAAATAATATTACTCATCTCTCTTAACATCTTTTTTCTGAAAACGTGATAGTGTTTGTGTTGTCTATTAAATAGATCAAATCACTTTATTTTAACATTTACAAAAGTTATTTCCTGAAAAATTATAGCAAGGGGA
>NC_036243.1:19411748-19467448 GCF_002742605.1 Olea europaea var. sylvestris | reverse complement strand
CTCAACTCAATCAACTTCAGTCAATAATAATTACTCAACATTTGAGATTAAATTTAACTCATTTGAGATTTATAACTGATTTGATTATTTAATTTTTTTGACTTGCCTCAAACTTTAAGTCTGAACAACCTATACTTAGTCGTATAGATGCGCATGATGAGTCTTCGTATATGTAGAAGATCCGAACGAAAGTCTGGATCCTATTTATTGTAGTGATAGGAAGTTTTTTTTTTTTATGGTTACTCTGGAAGTAGTGGAATCTCCATAGTAACTTAGGCCTAGCGCGATGGAGATGGTAATTATTTAAGGAATTGTAATGATTATTATCATTGGACTATGTTAATGGGGCACTTGGTCTGAGTAAGAGATTACTGGAGAAAATTTTCACGTCAACTAGATATCGATAAGCTCGAGTTTATGAGATTAATAGGTACATTCGAAGATTAAAAATAAAAATATATATATGTTCGGTAGTTATTTCTTAAAATTAGCAACGTGGGAACTTCTATAAAAGGTGTTTGGGGTTTTTTGTGTTGGGGGGGGGGTGGGGGTGGACACCTGTAAATTTCCTCCAGGTGACTGAAAATAATAGCAAAAAATTTCTACAACCCAGGAAAGTGACTTTTATGGAACTTATAAGCAAGTAATTTAGCCTCACCATCATTGGGTCAACTCCTTTGGTCAACCACGAAATAGATAGGTTGGCTTAGGGATAGCAAATTGGTTCGTGAGCTCGAGCTGTGCCGTGGCCCGGCCCGTATAAAGCTCGAGCCTACTCTACTCAAGGTTCGGTCTCAGGCCAAGCTCGAGCCAGCCCGTATAGCTCGCGGGCTGCCTCGAAATGAAAAAAATTAAAGCAACTGCTTTAAAGACAGCTGGCTACTGCCTTTGTTTAGGCAGCACAAAGGCAGCTTGCTGCCTTCATGAGAAAGAAAAAGAAAATCGAGCCGAGTTGCTCGGTAAGGCTTGAGCTGAAAGATTGGGTCAAGTCTCAATTTTTTGGCCGAGCTTTTGCCCGGTTCAACTTGGGCCAAAAAAAGCTCAAGCTCGGCTCGGCTCGGCTCAGTTTGTTGAAACCCCTGGGTTGGCTCATCCACTTGACTGGTTTACCCCTGCTTCGTCTCTTAACCACGGCAATGCCATTTGGCACTTCTTCAAAGTTACAACAATGCCACTTTGGGTAGAACATACACTTTAAGCACTGGAAAATACACTTCTTAAGAAGGTTTCTTAGCAATAGTTCGAGTATTTATCATCAAATCCAGACTTTATGTAAGCTCAAACTATTTTTGAATAGCTTGGCGTAGTTAAAGAGTGGGATTAGTAAAGCAAACAATGCGTTAGCGTTAGGAAGAGTATAATTTAGATAGTACGTAATTAAGAAGAATATTTGAGAAATAGAAGAGGTTAGAGAAGAAAGTTATTTTATATAGTTCTTTTAGCTTGAGTTATTACAAAAAGACGAGGCTCCATAATGGATTATTCTAAAGACAATTCTGTGACATAGACTATTCCAGTTGTGAACAGATGTCACCCATTAAAAAAAAAAACCACAAAAAATGCTACTTGTACACATAACATTACACCACCCTCACGTGAAGGAGCCCACGTACAGTAAAATATCCATGGATCCTCCTCTATGCGAGGGGGGTATAACTCATTTTGTACACCTCAAGGTGTACACATGGACCGAGCTATATAGCCTGCATGGATGACCACATGGTTGACATAATATAAATGCGTGGGGGTCAAGATTATTTTATTCATGGAGAACCCACGTCGACCATGTGAGGTTGTGGTCATCCAGAGTGTCAACGGCACGGATCATTTGGCTTTATCCGTGTACACAAAGCATTTCCAATTTTTTATTTTTTATTAATATTATTTTTTTTAACGCAGATAACTATATATCTATATATATATATATATATATGGTTAATTTTCAGCTATATGGGAAAGAGAATTAGGTGCGGCTCGGACAAGGTCCGACTTAACGACCTCTACACCTAAGCAAGTTACACTTGTTAGGGAAAATACAGTAAGAAATTATAAATACTATTGAAATTATAAAATAATGGAAAGAAACATTACAAGAAACCAAATAACAGTAAAAGAGAAAATTTGGTTGTTGATGTAGTAGCAGTATTGGAAGAAATCAAAATCTATGTTAAACACGGATTCCTTAAAACAGATTCGTCCTTTACTATGGTGCAAGAAGCCTATGACGTCAATTTCCTAATATACAAAGGTTGAAAACAGCTCACTATTATCTCGTCATTGCTTTAGATGAATTGAGAATGATCAATTCTATCACTGAGCTAAAAAATATATATATAAGTTTGAGAGAACTCTCAAATTTGTTGGTGTGTGGAATAAGGAGGAGAACACCTCCTTATATAATGCTAAGATGAGTGGGTTTGAATTTTCTATTAATTTTTCATTATTAAAAAATATATTACAATAGTCATTAAGCCTTTGTAACCACCAATTCAATTGAAAAAATAACTAGAGAATTGAAACATATTGAATTTGTTGTTACAAATTTTTTCCATCAATACTATCATGACTAGTACTGTAGCTTAAACCTTAAAGCAAATGCAATAGCTGCCAGGATATACAGTACATATGTTATGTTTTGTGATTCTGATAGATTGATGTGTTGATTTTATGCAGTTACACACCCAGTTTTACACTGCATGGGTAAGTCTTAACCCAAACTAATTTAACAAATGACTTTCCCTACAATATGCAATCAATTGTTCAGTGTCTGGTTTCTTGCAGCTCTATACAACAGTTACAATCATATTGGCACTCCAATGCATTTACTACAACCATTTTCTTCCGTGCTTGAGAAAGCGACGGAAAATTGAAGCAAAAACAGTACGATTTTTTCAAGATTAGCATACGATTATCCATCTATTTATACAAATTTTGTTAGTCAAATGATCTGTAAATTTTTTATCCCCATGAATTTTCGTTAAAGGATAAAGATGAGACTGATGCTCCAAAATCGAAGTTTGAAGATGGAAGAAAAACAACATCAAATGTTCCTGTTGAGGTACCACGTAGGAGGGACTTCTACTACATGTAAGAAATCAATCCTTATGTTCTTCTCTTCTTTTCTTATAGTGTGTGCAAAAACGTACACTTTATGCATCTATATAATGTAAAATTAAGACAAATTGGCATGATTATCAATATAATTTATGCAGTTCAGCAAGATCTTTGGCTAGCAGTGATAGTTCACCAATGAATAAGTGTTATATAAAGGCAAGGAGCGGTCCTCCTGATCTGGAACATGATTCAGACTCTTCATCTGAAGAAGATGAATCATTTCTTCCTTTCTTCAACAAGGCTGTTATTGTTAGTCAGCCTCGAAATATTCCGCGTCTGGTAAGCATAATTACTATCCACAAGTATAAACAAAGTTTTGTTTTCTGTCTTAACTCACCAGAATCATTGACTTCATACCTTGTTTTTAATAAATATGGAGTGAATGATACAATTTCTTGTCAAAAAACTTGAGTCAATTGCGTGAATTTTTGGAAATCATCAGGTGGGATATGGAACATTTGCAGCTGCTTCTGCAAATCTTCCCTTCTTAACAAGAGCTTTAACAGATGCCAGTGGCTCAATTTTCACAGGAAGGAGATTTTTGAAGGTTTTTCTACTATACTATTCTACTCTTTATTAAATTGGGAAAGTCTGCTCATAAAGCTTACTTTAAGGAGGCACTAAATCTACAGGAACGGGCATTCCAAGAAAATGCATATGGACAATGGTTGGGTTGGTTGATGGCTGCAATATATATGGGTGGACGAATCCCGCAAATTTGGTTGAGTGTGAGTGTTATCAAATCCATATTGGTTTGAAATTCATTATTTTCTTTCTTTTGATTTCATAAAATAGGGTTCTAATATGTATTATGTTGCCTTGAATCATCAGATCAAAAGAGGGAGTGTGGAGGTATTGATTTCTCTTCAATTTTTAATCCTAACAGTATGGTTCTTATGTTACACTGTGATCGCACGTCATAATTTAGTAATAAATTAAGAAAAATTCATCACACTTTTGCTTTACTTTACAGGGATTGAACCCTCTAATGTTCGTTTTTGCGCTCATTGCCAATGCTACATATGTTGGAAGGTTTTTACCTCTCTCTCTCTCTCGCAAAGATACGTGTGTGTTCGGCAAAAGTTTTTAAGTGCCTGGTCAAACATCATTTTTATTTACACATTTATTATATATCATCAATCACAAGTTTTAAATAAAGAGTTGATCATCCAAGTTATTCAAATTTTAAAGCATGGTAAAGAAAAGACTTCGTTCCAATAAATGCAAAATATTTGTTTCACGTATGGGTCTTTAAATAGTTGGCTATCAAAAATTATCCTGTGTTTTGTAACAAATTTGAGTGAATAAATGCAGCATTTTAGTGAGAACCACAGAGTGGAAGATGATAAAAGCCAACTTGCCTTGGTTACTAGATGCTATTGGCTGTGTGCTGCTCGATCTCTTTGTATCCTTTTCTATTTCTTTCACAAAAATAAGCACATTTTTACTTTTTTGTTCCAAAATTCTCTCTGAAGTTGTGTTTGCCTTAACATATGATTTTCGACATAGATAATCCTTCAGTACGTCTTTTACAAATACATGAAGCAGAAGAAAAGCCAGCACTGTGAAGAAGAATATTATGGCGACTATGTTGAAGCAACTAAACCTTCTTCATACTGATCCTATTGATATGTATATCATATTTTGTAGACAATTTGTGTCGTAAGGAGTATGAAATAATTTTACAGGAGTATAGATTGTAACTGTTCATGATTTTATATGCTTGATGATTTTGTTTCTGATGCAATGGAATTTAGTACTCTCCTCGATGGCCTTTTCAAGAAAAGTAATTCTGGTAAGGCTTTGATGTTGTGGAAGATATTCTAGCAAAAGGCCATGAAACAGAAGTGGCTTTATTAACACTCAATGGATTGTGTAAGTTGAGGATTGTTGGTCTCAGAATCGTATTCCCAAAGAATTTACAACAATAATTTGTAAACAATATAGTTTTGCAGAAAAATAAAATGAACATGAAGGATTTTTTGCTACAAAGGCCCGTATGTTCAGCTTTAAGCCTACTCAACTGTTGAGCATCTATAAGTAGATTAGTTTCGATTCCACTATTAAATCACCAAGAAATAGTACAAATGTATGAAGAGATTTTTTCAGATTTCTCTCGCTCTCTTTTAACACAAAGAACAAGTAGTCTATACAAATTTCTCTCAACTGATTGTTTACTAAAAACAATCAGAACCAAAACTCAACATATTTACGGAGAAAACACCAAAATTACAGAAAGAGATCCAAACTAGAAAACTTTAAGAAAGCAAAAGATTAGAGCCCAATGAATAGTGAAGCATCGAGCCCAAATTCAACAATCTCCACCTTATGAGCTATTCATGGATTATTTAAGTGGAATCAAACGTTACTAGCAAGCTTCGTTTGCTCTAAAATACCTATAAGAACAAAAATAAATGAAGTTAGTGAAAAAACTCAAAAAACAAGAATAGTAAGAAACAAATTTACTAATCAGGTTATCTTCATGTAATGTTCAGAATTGTTAAACAATTCTTGAACTTGTTCAAAGGCACAATTTTAGTGCCAATATCAGAATGATTATAATCAGTTGGAATTCTTACCAAATTTATCATACCTGCTTTATTCATGTTTCTTACAAAATGGAACTTAATATCTACATGTTTAGTTCTATCATGATATACAAGATTTTTACTTAAATGTATCGCACTCTAATTATCTATAAAAAATTTAACTACTTCATTCATAAAACCAATTTCAGTTAATAATACCCTCAACCAAAGTCCTTCTTTCACAGCATTACATGCTGTAATGTATTCACCATCAATGGAGGATAACGCTACAAGTTTTTTTAGTTGAGACTTCCAACTTATACAACCATTACAAAGAGTAAAAATATAAGAAGTAAATCTTCTTTTATCCAAATCACCTATAAAGTTAGAATTAGTATACCCTTTCAAAGTTACACATTTGAAATTTTAAACCTAGCTCAAGTGAGTCCTTTAAGTATCTTAACACCCATTTTATTGCTAATCAGTGAGTTTCACCTGATTTAGCCATAAATCTACTCAAAATACTAACAACATAAGCTAAATTAGGTCTAGTACATATCATAAGTTACATAATTGAACCAACAACATTCGCATAAGGTATTTTTCTTATCCTAAAAAATTCTTCATTAGTTTTAGGAAATTATTCACTTAACAGTTTAAAATGATTTGCAATAGTTAAGGTTATAGGTTTACATTCAATCATAGAAATTTTTTCTAAAACCTTTTTCACGTAGGCATATTCATTACATAAAGCGCACAATTGTTTCTATCTCTTTTTATTTCCATTCTTAAAATCCTTTTAGCTTGTCCTAGATCTTTCATTTCAAATTCAGCTTTTAATCTTGATTTAACAAAATCAACTTCAGATCTATCATGACAAGCAAGGGGCATATTGTCAACACACACACACACACACACACACATATATGGAAAATGCTTATTGTACATGATTATTTACATGATGTTTCACATAATGACTAGGTGTCAAAATGTCAATGGGGAAGTTATTAGATTGATGAGATTTTGATCCAATCAAATTCGGCTATATCATCTGTTGATAAACTATTATGTAAATTGTTATGTACATGTAGCACAATCCATATATATATATATAGAATCAAGACCACCTAACCCTTTGAAATAGAAGTATGAATCAAGACTGCTCTTAGAAAAACCCATGTTTTGAATATATGAATTGAATTGCTTATACCATTGTCAATGTGCTTGCTTCAAATCATAGAGTGGCTTCTTTAAAGATAAACTTTTTAGGTTAGGAATTCAATTCAAAACACTTTGACTGATTCATATAAATTGTTTCATCGAGGTCTTCAGTTAAGAATGCAGTTTTAACATCAAACTAGTCCAATTCTCGATTGAAATGAGCAAAAAGAGCAAGCAGGATTCTGATTGAAGTATATTTATCAACATGTGAGAAGATTTCATTATAATATATACCCTATCTTTGAGTAAACTCTTTGGCCACTAGTCTGACGGCCACTAGTCTGGCCTTATATCTTTTACCTTATATCTTTTACCTTCAGTGTTGGGTTCACATCTTTCACTTTGGAGACCTATTTACAATCAAAAACTTTTCGATCTTTAGGCTTATTAACCAAAATTCATGTCTTATTTCTGATTAAGGAGTCCATTTCTTCTTTCGTGGCTTCCATCCAAATTTTGGATTTTTTGCAGTTAGTATTTTTTCAAAAGTTGTGAGTTCAGAATTAACATATTCCAATCCTACCAAAATTCGGTATCCCTCAGACTCTTCACTATAGCCCAAAAAAATATATTTTAAAGATCTAGGTTCAAGTTTGACTTCATTTTGATGAGAGTAGGCATCACATCCAAAAACATTAAGTTTGGAATAATCTAGCGACTTTTCAGACCATAATAATTCAAGGATTTAAAAATCAATAGCACTAGAAGAAATTCTATTTATCATATAAGTGGCAGTTAAAGCTTCACCCCAAAACAGTTTTGGAAGACTGGAACTTAACAACATAAACCTAACTTTTATAAGTAAAGTTCCATTCATTCTCTCATCAACTCCATTTTGCTTAAGAGTGTGTGATGTTCTAAAATACCAAATTCTTTACAGAAAAGATCAAATTTAGTTTTACAAAATTCAAGCCCTTTATTTGGTCTAAGTGCTTTTTTTCTTATTTGTTTGATTTTCTATCGTTAATTTCCATTATTTAAAAATTTGGAAGGTACCAGATTTAGTTTTTAAAAGAAATTTCCAATTTTTTCTTGAAAAATCATCTACAATTAGTAGATAGAATTTACATTCACTCAAAGTATTTACTAATGTTGGACCTCAAGGGTCAGCATGTAAATAATCAAGTATTGAAGTAGATTTATGACTTCTTGTTTTAAAAGGTAGCTTATTTTGTTCTCCAATGACACAATCTTCACAAAATTTCACACTCTTAATATTATCTTTTTCAAAGCATCCAAGTTTGTTAAGAATCATCAATCCCTTTTCACTAACTTGCCCTAGTCTATTATACCATATTAAGGATTTATCATCAGAAGACTATACAACAGCTGATAAATTTTCAACTAATGGCTAAGCTTGAAGCATGTAAATTCCATTAACATTGGGTAGTGAGATTATTTCCTTAGAATTGAAATTCACATTGGTAAATCCTTTATGAATTTTAATTTCATATTCATTATCCAATTCACCCAAGGAAATCAGATTTCTTAGAAGATAAGGAACATATCTGGTTAACGGCAGCTCAAGAATACGACTGTTTTCTAACAAAAGATTAATGTTACCAATACCTTTCATTTTACAAGCATATTAATTCCTATTTGAACTTGACCACCATTCAGGTCATCAAATCCAACGAACCATTCTTTAATGGGACACATATGAAAAGAGCAACCAAAGTCAAGGACCCGTTCCTTTAGGTTTCTTTTAGTTCAACTAACAAGGACAATTTCTTGTATTTTATATTCATCATTACAAGCTATGGCAACTGACCCATCAGGATTAGACTTTCCTTTCATATCAAATATCTTCTTGAAACAGTCTTTCATTAGATGTCTGGCTTTACTACAGTAATAACATTTCCGAACTTGATTCTCGGATTTTAGTCGACTTTTGTTCTGATTTTTAAATTTTGAAGTTTGAGATTTTCCTTTCTTGTGAGAGTTGAAATTGCATTGATTACTCCTTTTGATCTGATTCAACTTCTTATTATTGTTTAACCCTTCTCCAATTTTAGAGTCCTTCACTTCAGATTTTAATTCAAGTTCTCTATTCTTTAAGGTTAAGATAATGATATTAACAGCCAGATCATCTCTTCCATATTCTAAAGCATTCCTAGGTTCTCTATATTTATGACCTAGTGCATTCAACAGAGCAACAGCTTGTTTATCATCAGATAATTTCTCGTTACAATTAGCTAGATCTTGAATCAATTTAGTAAATTTATCAATATTATCTTCCAAACTGGAGGAGTGATTACGCCAAAGAATAATGCGATAGTTGTGATACAACTTTGGGGTGTCGAATCCATAGAGGGATGGGAAAATTACTCAAAGGATCAAAGGTAGTTGTAGTACAGCTTTTGTGTAAAAACAATATATCAATTTGAATGAATTGTAAATATCAATGTGTGAAATAATGAAGCGTCGAAATTTCCTCGATTGGTTCGGATCAATCAACATCAATTATGCAATTATATACTCAATTAAAGATATTTGTCCTAATACTTTAATAGTTTAATTGGAAAATATATCATTAAAGCTCAATTTAATTATATGGTAATTCTAAAATCCAGATTTTGTACAACACATTCCTACTTTTATCTATTGACACGATATCCAAAAACCATCATATACATAGGGCATATAATGGAAAAGAACCACACCAGTAAGATTGCATGAAATTGAAATTTAACGACTAATTTAATTCCATAATAGACAAAACATGATTAAATCTATGAGAAACCTAATAAACATTAAACCAATCTCACAATAATGCTTGGAATTGAAATTCAATAATAATTTTGATTAATCAATAGAAAAAGTTTGACTAAATCCATAACAAATCTAATAAGAATTGAATTACTCTGAAAACAATCTCATGAAAACGGAAAATCCAAACCTTAAAAATATTTAACAATGAAAATTAGAATTACATGCATAAAAGGATGTTAAAATCATCGATTCCAATCGAGTTCCTTCGTGGCTTCACCGAATCCCTTAGTTCCTTATAGTGTTCTTGAGCCAAAAACCAAAGAAAATTATGCTTGGAAGGGAATAATGGTGTTCTGGGATGGAATAAGGTTCTAAAACTGTGCTAAAACCGCATTTCCATAAGTGGTTGCGTCAAAATAGGAAACTGAAATTTTCGCCTCGGAAATGAACCTTGCGACCGCATGGTATAGTTTCTTGCGGTCGCATAGAACAATGAAAATGCACCTTTGAATTCCCTGAAGGCCGCATGGTTGTTCCCGTTTTGTGTAAAAACAATACATCAATTTGAATGAATTGTAAATATCAATGTGTGAAATAATGAAGCGCCGAAATTCCCTTGATTGGTTCGAATCAATTACGCAATTATATACTCAATTAAAGATATTTGTCATAATACTTTAATTGGAAAATATATCATTAAAACCCAATTTAATTCTATAGTAATTCTAAAATCCAGATTTTGCACAACACATTCCCACTTTAATCTATTGAAACCATATCCAAAAACAATCATATGCATAGGGCATACAATGGAAAAGAACCACACCGATAAGATTGCATGAAATTGAAATTCAACGAATAATTTAATTTTACAATAGACAAAACATGATTGAATCTATAAGAAACCTAATAAACGTTAAACCAATCTCACAATGCTTGGAATTGAAATTCAATAATTATTTTGATTAATCAATAGAAAAAACTTAACTAAATCCATAACAAATCTAATAAGAATTGAATTAATCTCAAAACAATCTCATGAAAACGGAAAATCCAAACCTTAAAATCATTTAACAATGAAAGTTAGAATTACATGCATAAAAAGACGTTAAAATCACCGATACCAATGGAGTTCCTTCGTGACTTCACCGAATTCCTTAGTTCCTCATAGTGTTCTTGAATCAAAAATCAAAGTAAATTATGCTTGGAAAGAAATAATGGCGTTCTGGAACGGAAGAGGGTTCTAAAATTGTGCTAAAACCGCGTTTCCATAAGTGGTTGCGTCTAGGAAATTAAAATTTTCGCCTTGGAAATGAACCATGCGATCATATGGTATAGTTCCTTGCAATCGCATAGAATAATGAAAATGCACCTTTGAATTCCCTGAAGGCCACATGGTTGTTCCCATTTTCTCGACGAGATAGCTTTCAGTATTTTGATCATAACTTTCTGTCTCGATATCCTATTGGGGTGATTCAAATTGCGTTGCAAAGCCAACTCAAAGGACTAAAATTTTTTGTCAAATGTCATCATCTAATTTGATCGTTTGAAAAGTGACAAATGGGTCCCAATATGAGGTTGAAAACTGGTGTGTAACTTTTTTCGATTGGGAATTTATGTGTGATCAAACTTTGATGATATTTCATCCCTTTGACTTTTTTTCTCATTCACTTGACCTCTAACACTTTCGAATCTTCATCCTAAGGTTAGACAAAAGTTTGAATTATTTGCACTCTAGTCCCTGAACTTTTACTTTCTTTCACTTTGATCATTTTTAGCTCTTTTTCTCCCAAATTTCACATTTTCTACCAAAATGTAACCTGAATCAAAACATAAGTATATTGAGCGCATTTTGGTATCAAATAGTCACATGAATACAATAATTTAGAGAGGAAAATACTGTATTTTACACTCTTATCAAGGTGGTATCAAATCTGAAATTATAAAATTGTCTAAGGAGATAGCATTTATTAGGCATTGTATTGGTTAAGTAAAAGAATCATAACATAGTCCACAAAGCTTCAATATTATAGTTTTTGTAATTAGCACAAAACGTCCTACCTTTTAATATTATTGTGCAAAACGTTCTTACCTTTCATTTTTAGCTTTTTTGCTCTTATCTTCACATTTTATTGCGAAAATCATCATTTTCATCAATTTTTTCATGTAAATGACCAATATCCCCCTTATTTAAATAAAAATATATATAAAAAAAGAAAAGTTAAAGAATAAATTGCAATCATACTTCCAAACTTTTTAAAAAGTACAAATGAGTCAAAATAAATTATTAAAAGGGTAATTAGTACAAAACGTCCCTACCTTTCATCATTATTGTGCAAAACGTCCCTACATTTCATTTTTTGACATTTTCACCCTTATTTTTATATTTCATTGTAAAAATCATTATTTTCATCCATTTTCTCAATTACAAACTGTAAAACCCTCCTCTTTAAGTAAACAAAAATAAAGATTGAATTGTAACTATACTTCCAAATTTTCAAAAAATAAAAATAAATTTTAAATAAATAATTAAAAAAATACTTTATTTTTTAATTTATTTGAAATTTATTTCTACTTTTTTTGAAAATTTTGGAATTATAGCTGCAATTTGTTATTTATCTTTCTTTATTTTTTATTTTTGTTTATTTAATGACGAGTGTCTATTTGTCATTTTACAACTTTTAATTAAGAAAATAGATGAAAATAATGATTTTCTTAATGAAATATGAAATAAGGGTGAAAATGTAAAAAAAAAAAAAAAATGAAAGGTTGAAACATTTTGCACAATAATAATGAAAGGTATGGAAGTTTTGTGCTAATTACCCTTTTAATAATTTATTTGAACTCATTTGTAATTTTTTAAAAAGTTTAAGAGTATGATTACAATTTATTCTTTAACTTTTTCCTTTCTTTTTTATTGTTTTATTTAAATAGGGGGTATATTTGTCATTTTACACGAGAAATTTGATAAAAATAATGATTGCTGCAATAAAATATGAAAGGTAAGGGTAAAAGTATTAAAAAATGAAAGATGTGGACTTGTTGCACAATAACATTGAAAGGTAATGATATTTTGTGCTAATTACCTTTTATAGTTTTCCCAATCTTTCTTATCACACTATTAGAGAAATGTGGAAAGATTGAACTTCAAGCAACCTCATCTAATTCCTGTCTCTTATAAGTACTAATTTCATTACCCCATGATCTATCAAGGACGGCAACACACCTCTTTTGTAAAATTACATAACCAAGTTTATACAACACAAAGAGTATAATCTATTTGGGCACTATGAGAAAATTATAAAATATGTAAATTTCAAAGTAAGATAGAATATTACCCAAATTTCTTCTTGTCATGCAATATACAAAATTTAAAAGACAAATTATACAATTTAAGTAATTTAGAATTATATAAAAGTATAATGATTAACTCAGATAGTTATTTTAAAATTAAATTGTTAGTTTGACAGGTTTAAGGGTGGTGACCCGTGAACCCACTACTCTCTCGAATTCCTAGTTCCTTGCAAGAGATTTTGGACAAAGGAAAGCAGTGGTGGATCGATTACCTTAATAACCAAATCAAACTTAGACAAGAACAGTTTAATTTGTCTGACTAAAAGTAAAGAGTATGGAAGATTATGCTAGAGTTGAAAACTTTGAAGTTTTAGTAAAGGAATGTAGGGAGAGAATATTAGAACCAGTTCAGAAATCCAGAATTATGCACAGGTGCTCCACGAGTTCCAATAACTCAGTACAACTCAGCAATGAGTCAAGAAAAATAGAAAAACTCGGAGTGAGTCAACCCAACTCCAGTACTCAGGATGAGCTTTAAGATACCACACCAACTTAGTGATAAATCAAGAGTCAATTCGAAAAACAACTTAGTAAACACCGAAACCTCCGGTCAAAGGTAAATCAAAGAGTTTTTCTCATAAACGTTTAAGAATGAAAGAAGATCCAATTTAAAACACCAAATCTTTGAGGGATTCAACTAAAGATTGGATTGACGAAAGATTTAACAAGGACAAACTCTTTCAAGATGATTTTATTCCAAAAATCATGTGAAATGTTTAAAAATTTCCAAATCTACGAAAACATAAACTAGGGTTTCAAGAAAATCAAACCCTAACGGCTGAAGGATAAAATTTCAAGCTCTGATACCACTTGTTGATCTCAGAATCGTATTTTCAAAGAATTTACAACAATAATTTGTAAAACAATATAGTTTTGCAAAAAAATAAAAGGAACACGAAGAATTTTTCGCCAGAAAGGCCCAAATATTTAGCTTCAAGCCTTAACCCATTTAGCATCTACAAGTAGATTACGCTCAATTCCACTATGAAATCATCAAGAAATAATACAAATGTATGAAAAAATTAGAGATTTCTTCAGATTTCTCTCGCCTCTCTTTCAACACAAAGAACAAGTAATCTATACAAATTTCTCTCAATTGATTGTTTACCAAAAACAATTAGAACCAAAACTCAACAAATTTACAGAGAGAACACCAAGATGAGATGTCAAAAAGAAAGTGGGATAGTTTTTTCTTTATTTGGTTGATGAGATTTTGATCTCATCAAATATCGTCATATCATTTGTTGATAAAAAAATTTATAAGTTGTGATACACATAGCAAGCTCTTCGTCGTCCAACTTTTGTCCCCTTCCAACCCTATCAAACTTGTCCTCATGAACGAGGAAGGATCCATTGGATATGGGGGGTTTTAGCTTTTTAACTCTCAACGATTTTCTAGAATTTTAGGTAGGATCGAAATTGTAATTCTTTCTACTTCTCGAGGTATAATGATAGATCAAGACGCTCAACTCGAAGGAATCAATGGAGAAATTTTATGTTATGTGCGGTAATCATTTTTATATCCAAATTGGATCCGCTAGGGTTTGCATGCAGTAAAATCTTTCTAAATAACTTTGGGTCAGCCGCGCCTTCAGGCATGTGAAATACGCTGGGGTTGTAAATTTTTTAAGGAAATTAAAATAGAAGAATAAGTTGAAGTTATTTTACTTCAGAAATATATAAAACATCAAAATAACTAAATATATATATATATATATATATATATATATATATATATTTGTTTTTTCTCTACTCTCAAGATTATTTATGTACTTTGAACTTCACAGGATATGGCTCGTCTCCAGAGATAAATAGATTAATATGGTTTTGTCTTAAGCAATAAAAATGATTTATTAATCCCAAAGCAGAATGTTAAAAATAATAATAATAAATAAAATAAAAGAATCTTTGGGCCTTTACTTGGTCCAGTATTCATCTTTATTGTTCAGTTGGGTTGACTGGTTTACCAAAACAATCTATACAAATTTCTCTCAACTAATCGTTTATCAAAACAATCAGAAACAAAACTCAACAAATTTATAGAGAGAGCACCAAAATTATAGAAAGAGATCCAGACGAGAAAACCCTAAGAACTTCACACATAAATCTTTCAACTCGTATGAAAAGGGAAGGGTGGGAGGCGGGGGAGAGAAAGAGAGAGAGAGAGAGACAATATATACACTGAGATGCAAACCCCAGATCGGACGGTCGTAATTCCACTTGATGAGGGGTCCAGATCAAAGGTATCCAAAATGCCAAAGTCGTGTAAGTAAAAAACAATTTTAGTAATAAGTGATTAGAACCCAAAACAATACACAAACGGCCCACGAAAAAATCAGCCCAACAACAAAAATTTAGAGCCCAATGAATAGTGAAGCTCCAGGCCCAAATCCAATAGGGAAGGTGATAGAATCAGAGCAATTCTCGTCTTCTTGACATGATGAAGTCGGTTGTTCACCTGATGAAGTAACTTGTAGAACCTTGAGCGGTGGCTATTGTAAAGCTGGAGAAATCAAATGGTCTTTTAAAATAAAGTGTACGTAAAAAAAAGGAAATTTTTTCTTCCATTAGTGGACTTTTAGAGCAAGAAAATCAAGTAAAATTGCATGTGTCCTTTCCGAGATTTCTGTCAATGGATTGAGTGGTGGTGACGACTTATATAATGGGCTATGTAAGGGTTGATTTTTGATATATTTGTTTGACTAGTTTTAATCCTTGAGAGCGTGATCAAAACACAATTTATATAAACGAAAATTTGGACAGAGTTTCAGTATATATAAATGTGATAAGCGATTACTCAAAATAAGAATTAAAAGGAGTAAAAAATAGAGAATAATTCAAGGTAAGACGTTATCTCTTTCCTTAAGACGAATTGTCTTGTTACGGTGCTCACGGTGAATGACACTTGTCTCCTAAGATACAATAGATTTACAACTTGTGGTAACAGCACTTCAAACAACAAAAAATAGACGAACTTTTGACAGAATTTCCCCTTTACAAAGGAAATACATAAAAAATGCAATAGAGATAGAAATGAGAGAATTATATTAGGAGAATGAGTGCTCAATGCAATTGATATACCCAAAATCACGTCCATAGGGTCCTGTTTATAGATGTAGAAAGGATGCAAATGAAGTAGTGTGGGTCAAAACATGCATCCTTTCGAAAAGTTGCAACACTTTATTTCTTTCAAATTTGGACCGCAATTTCTCATTCATCCGGAATTGATTTCAAGATTCCAAATATATCACGACGATTTACTCGACGTGTAGAATAAATTGGTCTATTTACTTTTGTAATTTGACCATCGGATCAAGTCCGAATATTTGATCGAAATTGATATGAAGTCACACCTTTTCATTTTTCACTTTTACACTTAACCAATTTTCGATTATTTTTTAACCAATTCCAACATTAAGTCCTAATGTTGTTACATGTGGAGACCTTATTACTGGTATGGTCACAGAAGGAAAACCGCAGAAAGCTTTTAATGCATATTTTGAGATGACAAGGAAAGGAATTGCTCCCAAGGAAAATGCTTATTGTACGTTACTTTTTACTTAATTTTTTTATATATTGATAAGATGTCAAAAAGAATGTAGAAGAGTTTTTTTCTTTATTTGCATCATTTGTTTATAAAGAAATTTGTATGTTGTGATATATATGTAGCACAATCGTGGCTTCCAATGTAATAAATATAGCACAGTTATCAGTGGATTAAACAAGCTTGGTACGATAGATTGTGCAAATATGATGTTACAGAAAATGCTAGATTTAGATACATATCAAGCTTGTCCCCTTCACACCCCCATCAAACTTGTCCTGAAAGAGGAAGGATCAGAGACAGATATAGGGGGGCTGGGGTTGGGCTGTAGCCCCCCCAGGTCCAAGAATTTTTTTTTAATGTATTTTTTATTTTTTTTGGGGTAAAAAATCAGTTTTTTATGTGTAAATTTTTTTTTTCCACGTAGTAGCTCGGTTTGAAATTTTGTACCCGATCGTGGATCCAATTCTGGATCCGTCCCTGGGAAGGATTCATTGGATATGGGGGTTTTAGCTTTTTAACTCTCAACAAATTCCTAGAATTTTAGATGGGATAGGAATTGTAATTCTTTCTACTTCTCGAAGTATAATGACAGATCAAGAGGCTTGACTCGAGGGAATCAATAGAGTAATTTTATGTTATATATGGTAATCTTTTAATATCCAAATTTATTTGAATCTGCTAGGATTTGCAATACTAAGCTAAGCGCATGCAGTAGGATCTTTCCATAAATCACTTCGGGTCAGCCGGGCCTTCAAGCATGTGAAATACGCTGGGATTGTAAATTTTTTAAGGAAATTAAAATAGAATAATAAGATACATATGTTTATGAAGTTATTTTACTTCAGAAATATATATATATTCTACTCTTTACTTTCCAGAGATAAATAGAGTAATATGGTTTTGGCTTAGGCAATAAAAATGATTTATTAATCACGAAGCAGAATGTTAAAACTAATAATAAATAAAATAAAAGAATCTTTGGGCCTTTAATTTGGTCCAGTATTCATCTTTATTGCTCAGTTGGGTTGACTGGTTTTTGCCCGTTAATGATGTAGGTGCCCAAGTGTTTTGGGCCACTTAATCCCATCTTGTTTGTTTCAAGTTCTAAGTTGAAACACCAAAAAAATAATTTCTTGATTATTATAATGTATTGTCTTAATTCGATAAAACTTTATATGTTTTGAAAATTGATTGTTTAAATTCTACGTTGAAATCCCTAAACCCATTCCACCAAGAGAGATGAAAAGAAAAGGTCAAAAGCAATAGTTAAAGTCACAAATAAATGAAGCAAACAAATTTTGTCCAAGTTGAACCTTACATATGAGTTAAAATTCCTTATTACACCGTGTAATACTATGTAACTATTATATAATTAGGGCCTGTTTGGGAGGAATTTTTTACTCCAAAAAATTGATTTTTTGACCGTTATTTACTATTTCAGCAGTAATTTTTGACTTCTTTTTTCATAGGCGAACCCAACTTTTCTTTTAACGATCAAAAAATCAATTCTCAAAATCTCTCCCAAACGGGGTCTTAGTATTTTCAAAACAAATAATTGCCTCTCGATATTGCTAGAAAATATATATTATAAAGAACAAAGAAATAACCCCAACCTTGAGTATCTTTAAAGGGAAACTTATGTGATGAAGTCATAATTTTGATTCAATTAAGTGATGTCTGAAAAGGCTTGCTTGAGAGAATGGGCTCTTTGGGTTTGAAATGTTGTGATATGGCTAGGGATCTGTCTCTTCCGAGTTCAGAAATTTATATATGATCCATTTTTCTGCAAATAATTAATATCAAAAAATAAAAATTTATTATACTCGGTGCGGGTGTAAGACTATGAGCTATATATTTTTGGACTGTTCGATCAGATTAATCTTACTTCTCGAAACATTGTGGGTTTGGATATTTCTTGATAATCTCGTTATAAGGAGATTATAATAAAATTTGATTAAAAATTTTAAATATAATTGGGAATCAGTATGGAAATAATATTGAATGACTAAACTAAAACGATAAAATCTAATATAAAATTTGATTACAAGTCAAGTCACCAGTGGTATTATTTTTTATCCATAGATTTAGGATGTTGGAAACTTCAATTCCATTTCCACCAAAAAAAAAAAAAAAAATTGAAAATGAAAGGGAAATGTCAAATTCTATGTTCCATTGATTAAAATATATATTTAACGTCCCTTCAGATCTCTATTTTCTTAATTGATAGGAAATTAATTAATTTAAAGGCTCACATCATGGTGGTGGACATCATTTGACTTTTATGAATTCGAACAATGATTTATTTATTTATTTATTTTACTATAAAATAAAATGACCGACAGCCATATGAATTTTTAGGTATATAGTCAATGTTAAACTATTTCTTCGAATCATAGAAGGAGACTTTTAAGTTTATTTATTTATTTAAATTATAAGAATTTCTTCTGACAATTTTGTTGATTAAGCACCATGAAAGAGAGATTATGTCGAAAAACAAATTCACAAATATCGATATGAAAATTTCAATTAGTTAGAAAAAAGAGTTCAAAAGTCGAACACGATGAGCTCGTTACTAGTGCAATAGGTAATGGAAGTCATGGTATGTAAAATTTAAATTGATCTATGTTATGCCCTTATTTGGGTTCGGTTTTTTAATGAGCTTTTGAGAAAAATGTATTTACAAATAGTAATTTTTTTGAATAATATGTGATTAAAAAAATAATTATTATTCTTGTACAATCCGGGTTGACAACTCCGGTTGACAATATACTCACAGGGGGGCTACGATTTTTTTATTAATCGTGAACTCCCTCCCATGTGTCTAATTCTCAACCCTGATTGTACACATAGCATAACTGTAAAAAAGAAGAAAATTTTGGGGTTTACGTATAATATTATTTTATTGAATAATGTGTTGTTGAATAAAAGAAAAGAAAAATGTATTAAAATTTTAATGAAACTCAAACAAGGTTATATTTTGTGAGATAAATCAATTTTTCTAACAAAAAAAAAAAATGAAATAATGTTGTGATCTTATATAACTTTTGAGAAATAAGCATTTATTGTGATTTTGTAAATGTGAAAAAATTATACATTGAGAAATAATCGGACAACCCACGAGGTGTTGACAGTGAAGCTTAGAAAAGATGTACATGTGGGGACAATATTGATATCAAACCATTCATCTTTTATTCTCCATATGTACTCTTTTCACTTGTTCAACATGAAATGAATAATTCATTTCAAAAGCATTGAGCAAAAACCCTGCTGACCAATGAAAATTCTAGAAAAATTAATTATACCAACAACTTATAATTGTTTTGACTATTATTTTAAAACTTCTATCCTTCTCATAAATTACAAAGACATTTTTCTAAAAGATGACATAGGAGATATTAAGGTATTAAAATTATAAGATATTCGAAAAAAAAAATTATTTTATGTGTGCGCATAGTTTTTTGAAATGTCACTATCGATCTACTACTGTGAACAAACATAGCTCCTTCCTACATAGATGTGCGTATGCATGTCGAGTTAGGTAGTTCAAAAATAAAAATAAAAAAATGAAAAAAGATGTATCTGTTATGTTTCAAGTTCAAACATAAAAATGGCATCCGACACCAATAATGGCATTGTGTTCAACAAAATGTCTTGAAAAATTAAAAATAGTAAAATCTTATTAGGAGAAAAAAAAGAGAGTAATATTTTGGTTGTCTAAAATATAAACCAATATATTTTTTCATATATAAAAAGTTCCAAAAAGCTAAATCAAAGGCGTGAAAGGATGTGCTGCTGCGTGTTAGAGTATCTCCATTGGTTGTGTAAATTGATATTTTAAAAATTATTTTTGTATCCTTATTTACATTTCGATGAATCTAAATACTGATTCTGTTTTAACGAAAAGATCTATGTAAATTTACTTTTTGCCTCTCATGGAAGTAAACATTTTCTGTTGAAAAATGTAATTTGCATCTCCTTTGCATATCTCCATGTAGAGGTTTTCGATCACATTAGAAATTTAAATCTCTATTTTACACCATCATTAGGGATGCTTTTAGTGCACATGCATTTTTCATTTTCATATATTATATAATTCTTGGAATTATTAATTAGAAAAACATAATTAAAGTAACTTGTGCAAGACTGACTTTATTCTAGGATCCTAAAAGAAGCCCACTTGACCAAATTGAGTGAAAGTTAAAATTATTATTGCATTCCACCCTTTTCAAATCCTTAAAGATAAATCTGTCTTTTAACCCTTTCACAAAAGAATTCAAATTCAAAAGAGGTAAATTCGAAGAAGTTTCAGGAAGGAGATTTCAATCGAAACCCTTGTAATAATTAGTATTACAGATTAAACATAAATACATAAAAATAATATTTAATTTATTATTGTTGTTGAAGAATTGAAGAATAATTATTTAAAATGAAGTGAATTCAATTTCTAAAACCATGACCGCGTTACAGTATATGATCTTGTAATGCACGAGCCAAGTACAGTGGTACCACCACCTATCCTTTTTAGGAACAATTATAAGTTTGATTAAATTAATCGCTAGAGCATTTTTTTATCAAATTCGAAACTTTTGTGCAATTGACTTGTTGGTTGGGTTTATTACGTTTGTAGCATCTTAATGAAGTGAATTCAATTTCCAAAAAACTCTGTATGTCACGTAGCATAGTCGATTAAATTATCCGCTTCTCGCCTTGTCGCTATCTGTCTCAATAATAATATAGAATATTTCGAATTTAATATTTATATCTTTTTAACACTAAATTTTGAATAGGATGTCTCACCAACCTTTTTCCCTTCATCCTTTGAAAATAAACCCCTCGTTATTAATGAGGATGTTGACTGTTGAAGTTCTAGTTTATCTTCCTCGTTGTTTCTTCAAGCCACCGACAGATCTTCCTAATACGGTTCTGAATTTTAGAATTTACTTAAAAATTATTTTTGTTTTCATTAAATAACAGTTGTTTTAGGTTAGGAACACTAAAACCCAACATTTTCCTTAATTTTATGTCCAAGTTGATCGATGATATATACAGAATTATTATCCTTCCATACAGAGAAGATAATTCTCCATCGTCACATAAAAATAAGTCTGTTTCTTTTTCATATAGATTAAAAAAATATAATTAAAAATATAAATTTTCTAATATACCACTGCATTACATAATAATTTAAATAAGAGTATTTCATATTTGTTAATAACAAGATACGTTAACTAAGAATATATTAGAAAATTAAAAATCGATTATATTTTTAATAAAAAAAAATCTTTTTTATAGGATAAAGGGATTATCTTTACTTAAATATAATTTAATTATGTCAATTCCTAATAAAAAAATATTAGAACATCAATGTCGAAGCAAAGACAATTAAGAAGGGAAGAAAAGTCAAATCACACAAAATAATAATCGCTGGCTTTTGCAAACTACGGGATGCTTCAAAGATTTCTTATTGAGAAAATAAAAGAGAATTAACAGTATATTTTAAAATAATTCATTTATAAAAGCTAGGCCCACAGACATAAAACGCGACATTTGGTGGCTCCAGAGTAATAAGATTTTTATTTCTTTTTTATTTCTATTTTCTTATTGCAAATCAGCTGGCATCCTCAATTTTCACTTTTCATTTAAAAGAAATTCCATTTTCACATATTGTTAACTTGTGTAACATCCTTTTGTCTTGAAATTATCATTCTGAAAAGCAAATACGATGATTTATGAGAGAGAAAATTCCAAGAAAGTGAAATCTTAATTAGTAAATAAAAATAAACTTGCAACCATAAAACCATTCGACTAATCGATAATTTTTTATTTTTTTTTTGGATAAATCCGCCAAAAATTTTAATATCTATACAATACAGAGATCGTTCATTAAATTTTGGATTAAATCCTTATTACAAAAAAANTTTCCAGACGAATTCGTCCTGATTTTTCAGCTTTAAGAGCGACGAAAAGACTTTAGTTCGCCCTGCACAGTTAGAAATAAAGCATCTTAAAAAGTTTACTTGGCTTAAAAACCTTTGCAATTCTTTTTTGTTGTTAGGTGGTTTGGCCTTTAAAATGGCATTCGCTTTATTTTTATCAAGTTCAATCCCTCTTGTGTACTAAAAAACCAAGAAAATTCCCTGCATTAACACCAAATGCACACTTTAAGGGATTCAACTTTAGCTTATATTGCTTCATTCGTTCAAACGAACATCTTAACTGTTCGAAATGGTCCTCTTCTTTAATGGACTTGACTACTATGTCATCTACATACACTTCAACAAACTTGCCTATCATATCATGAAAGATTAAATTCATTGCCCGTTGATAAGTTGCCCCTGCATTTTTTAGGCCGAAAGGCATAACCACCCATTCGAAACATCCTAGAGACCCAGGTCATCTAAAGGCAGTTTTGTGTATGTTTTCTTCAGCTATATAAATTTGATTGTATCCTGAATACCCATCCATGAAAGAATACATGACATGTCCGGCAGTCAAATCTACTAAAGAATTCACCGTGGGCATTGGATACTCATCTTTGGGTGCAACTATGTTTAAATTCCTAAAGTCTATGCACACCCTTAGTTTACCATTCTTTTTTAGTACTGGCACGATATTGGACAACCATTCGACATATCTGGCTGTTCTTATAAAACCTGCTTTCAATAATCGCTCTATCTCTTTCTTGATTTCGGGGAGTGCATTGGGAGCAAGACGTCTAGGAGGCTGCCTATGAGGTTTAAAGTTAGGCTTAGTTGGTAACCTATGTTCCACTAAGTCTCTATCTAAACCAGGCATTTGTTCATATTCCCAAGCAAAACAATCTTTGTACTCTTTTAGCAAAGCGATTAATTTATTACTAACCTCTTGATCGAGCATCTGACTGATGAATGTTGGACGATCTTCTCCTTCATTGCCAATGTTTACTTTGATCAGAGGGTCTTGAGCTTGAGCGTATCCAGGTTTGACGATCCGCATTATTTCGTCGTCCAATTCCCTTGTAAGTACTTCTTCTTCTAAACAGTCCATCTTGTTGACTTCTCGGCCAATGCTTTGTTCTAACTCGAATATTGCCAACTTGTCCTTCAACGCTTTTAGAGCTATCTCTTCCTTCGCCTTGTCATTGCATTCCTTATTGAAAGTCATTAGTCTGGCTTTGAAGGCCTGAATGTCAGGCATTTGCTTTTGTAACTTAGAATCCATTCAAGACTCCTTGATTATTCTTTTACCAATTACTGGTTCTTCTAGGGCCACTATATTTGGCCTCATCTGTTTGAACATTTCAGTGAGTGCGTCCACTGAGAATGGCTCTTCGCTTTGCGCGACAACTTGAGTTTCTTCCCCATCTTGTACTACCCTGACAGGTCCATAGTTTCCTTCGTACATGAACTTTTCCACCGAGTTTGCTTCTGCAATAAAAAGGCCTATGATCGGCCTGTACCACCTCTACTTCGCCTTTGTTATTCCAAAAGATCAAGCATTGATGGAGCGATGAGGGTATACAGCGACTTCCGTGTATCCAATCTCTTCCTAGCAGCACATTGTACCTAGTAGGACCATCTATTACAAAGAAGACAGTGGTCCTAGTAGTCATCCCTATAGTTATGTCCAATGTCATAACTCCCTTAGCTAAAGTTGCTCCTCCATTGAAGCTCGTGAGGATGACTTCTGTAGGAATCATGTCACCCTCTGTCTTTGCGAACTTTCTCATCATCCTAGATGGAATGGTGTTTATAGCTGCTCCATTGTCGACAAGCACTTTTGTCACTGGGATGCCGTTAACTAGAGCTTTAACGTACAACGGCCTCAAGTGTTTAGTCAATTTCATGGCTGGCCGTTTAAAAATAACATTTTCGGCAGCCTCTATTTCTACTTCCTGCTTGTTTTCTGTCGAATTATCCCCTATGATAAGTCGACGTGCAGTATATCACGCTGATCCTCTGTCTCCTGAACTTTCTTCCTACTTTTTTCTAATGCTTCCTCATCAGTTACCCAACCTGTGGGAGGGGGCATTATTCTTGGAGGGGACCCATACTTTTCAGAGCGAGGCACTCTCTTCTTCCTTTTGGGTGTCCCGTACAGTACGTAGAAATCTAAAGGACACCCAGATGGTTCCCCCAACAAGTCTACTTCGCGAACTCCCTCTCGATGTAGTTGCTTCAACAGAGTATTGCGTAATACTCCTCTCTTTCTTCCTTCTGCTTCTAAATCGATTTCTTCTTCAATGTCTGTCATCCCGTCGTCCTCTTCATCGTTGTAGGCCTCTCTAGAAGTCTGGCCTTCTTCACATACCAACACGCAAGCTTCTCCTTCATTGTCCTCCCTCTCTTCTTCTTTTTCTTTATTCTTGAATTCATTGGCCAGTAAGTAATTATTGGCCACGACAGGAGGCAACGTACCAAATTGAATAGTAAGAAGCTGATCTGGATCTTCTCCATTCCTTCTGTCTCGCTCGAACTTTGATCTCCCAGAAGAAGTTTCTGGCAATTCCTTCATTGATTCATCTGTATCGGTCTCTTCACTATTTTTGAGGACATTTTGATTGGCTACCTTGAGTAGTTTAGGTGCTTTAGGATGTGGCACTCCCTATTGTTGCCTCATCATCCGTCCGTAGTTTCGTTGGAATCGCCTTTGTTGGGTCCTAGTCATCTCATCGAAGGGTATTGCCCTTCCTGCATTGTACTGGAATGAATGCCATACATTTGGCCGGCGAGGTTGCGGCCTGAATGTTCTTCCATTATCTGCTGGCCTGAACTGCCTCTCAAAAGGCGGTCCTCTATAGAATGATGTACCTCGCCCTCTATCAGGCTGAGTGTTTGGGAAGAAGGTAAGGCGATGAGGATGCTACCATATCCCTGGTTTTTCCGTATTTCCATTCACTTCTCTTTTACATCTTGCACACAGGACGTCTTCGTCCTTTTTTGGTTCTTTTCCCTTATTCATTCAAAGACGCTAGGATGTGGTCTAGGATCCTCTTCTCCATCATCTACGACCAACTTGAATTTTGACAACTTGTTTTTGAATCCAGATGTCACCATGTTCACTCCAAGTGGCTGTGGAAAAGGATTTTCGTCCACTGCCATCTTCTTCTTATCATCGAACGTAATTCGTCCTGATTCAATGACATCCTACAACACATGGCGAAAAACCAAGCAATTGTTAGTCAAATGTGACCATGTATTATGCTACTTACAATATTTTTTACCCTTAATTTGTTCAGGGTTTGGCAATTTGTGCTTATCGCTCAACTTTATCTGCTTATCCCTATATAATTTATCAAATATAAGGTCAGCTTTAGTCACATCGAACGAAAACGTTCTAGCCTTTATGTTTCCATCTTTTATGGGCTCATCTTTGCCCGATGATCTAGGCTTAGCCATTATGGGACAAGTATACATATCTCCTTTGACCAATTCGGCCAAACACATTTCGGCCTGGTCGTATGACTCGTCACTGATGGTATGAACATCAAAATTTGGGTCATTGTAATAAGTCCCTTTACTAGAATTTTTCATTTGTTCTTCCTTTCTTATCAGTCGTTCATACCTAATCACATTCGCACTCAACTGGAAAAGGTCAGGAAATTCCTTGTCCTGAAATTTCTTTTTTAAATCAAAGCTCAAGCAGCCCTGAGCGACTTTGACAAATTCTTTTTCGGGCAGAGGTACAAAACACTTGCTTCTTGCTGTCTTGAACCTTTGGAGAAAACTTTCTGCCCATTCGTTTGGCATTTGACGTAGATTCGCCAAATCAGCCAAAGTGACTTTAGACTCAGTTTTATAAAACTAAGCGTGAAATAACTGTTCCAATTGTTGCCATGTTTGAATGAACCAGGAGAAAGCTACTCCTGTTAACGAATTAGGGAAAAGCCTCATTTTATGGTAATCGGTTACATCACCACTTTGCAATGTGAATCGCCCTATGTGTTCTAGAGTAGACACCTCTCCTAAACCGGTAAACAGTGAAAATTCTGGCACTTTGTACCCTCTAGGCCATGGATATGCTTGGTCTACCCAATCGGGATATGACTTTGTGTACGTCAGCCTAATGATGGGACGCACCTCAAAAGCCATCTGATCCTGTACGATCTTCATAATCTGATTCCTTAACATGACGTTGGGATTATATGAAATTCCTACAAGCTGATTAACCGGTTGATTTGCATAAGGCCTGATATTTGGTCCTTGATTGGCAACAAAATTACCATAATTAGGGCCATTACCATTAGCCTGAACATCTATTTCCTCATTAACACGTGGGGTGTACTGTCCATTGTTTAGGACATTATCTCTTATGTTTGGATTACCCCCCAAGTTAGGCGTACCACTATCATTGTTCTGATTTGGCACTGCAGTACCCCCTTGGTTTGACGTAGAGGGACCAGAAAGTGGTTCTACCCTTTGATTTGGATTTAGGACTGAGGGATTATGTCCCACAATTGTCCTAGTTTGAAAGTGATTTGCAAGAGGTATAACCGGTTGACATATTTGGCCTACTAACTTATTCATTGTTTTGTTCAAAGTATTTAGTTGTTTGGC
The DNA here is from genome assembly GCF_002742605.1 of Olea europaea var. sylvestris. Lineage (NCBI taxonomy): Eukaryota > Viridiplantae > Streptophyta > Magnoliopsida > Lamiales > Oleaceae > Olea > Olea europaea. The sequence goes on along the minus strand of NC_036243.1, from coordinate 19,440,437 downwards.
CATATTGTCATAGTGTGCATTCCCATTTTGGGTAAATCTTTCCATATTATGAATACTTCGAAGATTTACCTGTTCAACAACGTCTTGTGTGAGTTCTCCAAGTAATGCACGCATGGTTCGAGGACTCAACTCCGTCATTGGTTCGTAACGACTGTTATTGCTCTGATTCTGTCCATCTGTTCGTGGAGAGGCATGCTGCTCCTCATATCGCTCGATCACAGACTGGACTCCTCCCTGACTTGCTGCTTCCTTATCGGATCTCTGAGGCATATTGTTTCACCTTTTGTACTTTCAACACCAAACCCCACTGTCCCACCGAGCGTGCCAAATTGTTTCGCGCGGGTTAGTCGCTAACAATTAAAAGGGATCAGACGATTGTGTAAGGGACAAACCTTTTGAGACAAAGTCCCAAAAAGGAGTGTTCTTTTATTGGCGATGACTTTACAATTGGAAATTAAAAACAATGTGCCTCCAAGGGGCGCAAGCACACGAGTTACTGAAAAAAGTGTTTAAGTCTAAGCTAAGGAAATTAAAATTACATGTTCTCCGTTCGATAGTTTTTGATTCGGTCCTTTGCTCTATGTTTTTTCTCCCTTTTATACTTCACGAACGATTTCTTTGTGATCAACCGCCTAAAAACTGATTGATCGTCCTATAACTGCCCACTTTCCTCGTAATGGCCAACTTATCATGAAAATTGCCTTTTTTAACTACTGCCATTACTCTTCGTCGTTCAACCGCTTTCGATTGAATTCTTTGAATCGTGGAACGTAACTGCTTTGATAACTGCACTTCTTGATAACCACAACGTTTTATATTTGTTAAGACCTTGGGCGACTTGAAGGTTTAGGCGAGAATAGAGTAACAGTTCTGGGCGACTGTATGGCACTCCATTCGCTCAGATTCTGGGTGACTTGCAAACTTGGACGATGACGTTACCGCATTCTTGGGCCTCCCTATTTGGACCTTCATCTTGATTTGTTTGATTGAGCTTCGTTCTTTGGGCTATCTGATTTGGGGATTCTCCAATTGGGCTTCACTCCTTGAACCGTTTGATTTGGGTTGAATTTTTATGTGTCAACAACACCAATTGGAGATTTTCTTCTTACTTTTTCATGAATCCCCCTCTACGAAGAAAATACCATGTCTTTTTAGCCCCACCTAAAGGAGCAATCAATTCATCTCTTTCTTCCTCAAACCCGAAAAAAATAACTTGTTGCATCGAGATCCAACTCTTCGACCACATCAAGACTTATTGAGCACAATTCCCTTGAGAGCCAACGATTGATTTTCCCATCAATCATGATCCAATTACGGGTCCACAACTTATATTCGATAGCGACTGGACGTACATCCATATAATTAAGTTTGAAGCTTAACTCCAATATCACTCGTAGGAAATTGAAGCTAAATCCTAGAAGATTAATCTATTAAATGGAGTAACACTATCCCTCGTAAGACTATCATCCATCCCATTATATTTAATCAAAGTGGAGCTTTGTTTGCACTTCCCGACAGCATTTGTTAAACCAACTTTAATATGTATTTTTAGTTAAAATACCATGAATAGCAAACTGATTGTAAAGGTTAGTACAAAGTCACCAGTAGAATCCTCACCAGCCCGTCTGCTGCTACTTCTTTTGAGTATATCAGATTTTTGATACAATTCATTGTATGTTCCAAAGATTTTACTATAAAGCTGGATTGTCTTCATTACCCTTCATTGGTGCGCTTGTTTTTACTTTATTATTGCCCCTACCTAATACCTTTTCTTTCTTCAACAGTTTGCTTCATCCTCCATTATTCATTTCTCTAACCTCCAACACAGCTGAAACGTTCGCACGAACGTTTCTGTTCACACCTCATGGCATTCCAATGATTTTTCAATTGTGTTCTGCCGGCAGTCGTTCTATACAAGATGATGTCTCTCTCCCAACCATGTTTGGTAAAACACTTACCTTCCTCGTCGAGTATGAGGAATGGAGTGCCCTAAGATCGAAGAAGGTCGAACAATGCTGCATTTCAACTGTGCCGAAAGTTATAGAAATGAATAATAGAGATGATGCAAATTGTTGAAGGAATGGAAAGGTATTAGGCAGGGGTAATAAGTAAAAACTAGATCAAGTTGCTGCAAACTATAGTAACACTATGGGAAAAATGCCAGCACCTTTTCAATAAAATATTTCAAACATGTAGTAATTTGTATCAAAATCTGATAAATTTACTCAGAATAACAGCACCAGATGTCGAAATCAAGTACAAAAGAAACATAAAATAGAAACAACTTCCAAAGCGAAGGGGACTAATCAGGAACATATACCCCCATAGGCAAGTTAACGACTATTTATTGAACAAAACAACAATATGCAAATGAGTTCAGAATAATATTTCAAGCAAATTAGCATGGTTAACAAAACAATATTTCCCAAGTTTAGCCCAAAAATTCGTGGCTGTAATTAGTAGCTACCATTATGATCATATTAATACTATTAATGGCCACGAATCAAAAACATTCAACCTTTTGAAGATAAAATAGAAGACAAGATTGATCTAAAAGAAATAAGTACAATGTTCTTGAGCCCAGTAATCAAACCAATCAATATGCTCGAAACATTATTTAACAATGATCATTCTGTTACCGACAATGAGTAAGGTAGAATCAACAAAATCCTTTTAATTTTGAAGCTTCCAAGCTGCATACACTGCAAAATAACAGGTGGGGTGTCAATTCAACAACATTCTGGTTCAGAAATCTCAAACAACTTAACAATGGGCCAAATTTTTGTTAACATCTCAAGTCAGTCGAGTAATGGAGTTCGATTGAAATGCTAATCATCATATGAGAGACCCATCAGCTAATAACAGAGGCACTTTAGAAAACAACACAGGATAAAAAACGATACTAGTTAATAATATTGGAATGAGGTGGGGTGATATATAATATAACTAATCACTGAGTCAACAAAATAAATTAACTACATGCATTTCATCTGACAGAGCTACCGTGCACAATTTTTCTGGAGGCTTTGACAACAAGAAGATGCTTGGGAAGTTCTGCAGGTATTTTCATGCAGCAATTATTTCGCACTCAGCCATTTGTTTTGAAGTTGTTCAAGAATTCTGATCTCAAAAGTCTACAATCTCTTTCAACCAACCACTTAAAAATATCAATATGACCAACTCAAGAAGCAACATAAAAATGGAAAGACAATGAAAAACTAAAGTAAAAAAATAAATAAATAAAGAAAAAAAATAAAAGCCACACATTCTTCTGCTGTCTCTATTATACATTCATGGATGACCAACTTTGATACTTTCTATACATAATCATGCCTCCAGACATTAGATATACAAGAAGAAATCCAACATGTATTTCTGGGTTCAGATCTTATTGATACTTGTCGAAGGACAAAAGAAATTGAAAAAAGGCTGAATGAAGACAGTTCAATAACTGATGACTCACAATCCCGTCACTGCCACGAATATCCTCACATACAGAGAGGAGACAGAAAAAAAAATTTACTTCTGTCATCCTAGAGTATTTTAAGCCAAGCGTACATGTCAAATGTATATTTTAGAACTCTCAACGTCAAGTTCAACTGCTACCTCATCCCACTTCCATTCAAATTTTGCAAGAGAGGTCAAGATTAGCTCTCATTCATAGTGGCCAAGTTTCTATTAAAATGCCAAAGCGATAAATGAAGGTAGCAATTACATGTGAAGAGAATGTGGTTCAGACAGATATGGGACTTCAATAAAGCGTGGAAAGGAACTAGTGAAGTTGAAATATGAAACAGAAAGAAGGTAAAAATATTAATACCTAATCGTGAAGAAAATGTAGATATGAAAAGAACATGTTATAAGAAGAAAAGAGTGGGATGGGATGCACACCCAGGTTCAGAGGAATGGCATCTGGATTTCCCACATATGCAACTCTTAATGCCCAATGCCAATAAGAAAATTTTCCACATAAAGGTTTACAGGGTGAACTAAACTGCAAGATATCTCCAAATTAGATCAAAAATATAGAAATTTCTGTTCCTCGTTCCTTTTAGCATTTCACCATTGTTCAGCCATTTGATACAAGACTCACAGAAAATATACCTTAGCAAGATCCACATATGCAACTTCATGAATCTATCCAGAATAAAGGGTATACATAAATTGGTGACCATATAAACATTTTGTACAGTTTAACAAAACACATACTGGACTAAAACACAAAATGTACGCTACTAATTTGAGAACTTATAATTTCTACTTGCTGATGTAATTTACGTTTGCAGGTCAGACTTTTCATTTTGATATTTAATTTTATTATGGATGTTTAAGTTAAACTATGAACATATTCTTGTACTTGTAAATGTAAATTCTTATCAGAGCATCTCAAGTCTTATGTCTTGCCTCACAAGGGTAAAATGCCGGAAAAAGGGGAGGGACGGGGCAGGGCAGGAGGGATTATAATACAGGAATTCAAATAGTGATATAAGTCGAGAACCATGAAATCTTTACACTTCAACGTACAAAAAAGTGATACAACTACAATGATATTACATAAACAGTCATCCAAAACAAAAAAAAATTGGAAAGTACAAGAAAGGGGAAAGTCACACAAACGCACTTGCAAATATACAAGGAAACCATATAACCATGGACATTAGATGGCAAATCGCTCCAATTATAAATTTACCTTAACTCCAAATTAGAGTCATAAGTACACTCAAACCAATCACCAATAGGAGAAATTTCAAGGTAGAATCTGCCTGCTGCTGGTGATTTCCACGATGGGCAAATCCATGAGCATGTCCGCCATGAAAGGCATTTGAATGCCCAAAGGGAAAACCAGGACCGGCCCCATACATGTTGGCATCAGGAAATCCATGCACTTGTATGTTAAAAAACGAAGGGAATAGACCACCAAGAGCTGCAGATAATGTGAAGTTCCCAAATCTCGCAGTAGCCATAGGTGCAAAACCCCTGAAGGGGCTTCCCATAACTCCAAATCCTTGTTGGGCAAAGGCATTAGCATTAGGATCCGGTGGAGGAGCTGTTTCAGGCCTCTGTCCCGCAGGCCGATGTGGAATTTCCATCCCAGGAATTGACTTAGACCGAGGGTCAGTTGAGTTCTTACCTCGGCCATATAGAGGGACTAACTTCTCCTCGTCAATAAGAGCTTTACAGACCGGACATTCCCGGGACCGAGAGTGAATGTGAAGCCATTTGTAAAGGCAAGGCCAGCAAAAGAGGTGACCACAGAGTGTGACAATAGGGTCTTGTGCTAAATCAAAGCAAATATTGCACTCAAAATTCCCGGCATCGCTGTTGTTATTGTTATTGCTAGAGCAAGAAGGGCTGAGGGGGTGCCTACTTGTCGATTCCCCTAACCCACTCTCCATCTTTCAACCTCAAAATACTCAAATATCCTATCAACGCAAATAAATAAAATTACCACCACCACGGATATCCTAAAAAAGACAACACCTTTTATGCAATTTAAACACCTATTTCAACAAACCCTATCCACCAATGACATAACTCTGACAAACAGAAATATTAAATCTCAATCGTAAAATCACAGATTCTTGACACAAGATACTATTTTCTTAAAAAGGCAAATCAATATTATGTCTAATTCAACACCATAATTCAAAAAAGGGCTTTAAAATTTGAGCCCACCTAGAAGAATTAGGGATTTGCATTTAAAAGAAATAAAATAAAATAAAATAAAATCGAACTATAATATCATTAACGGAATTCAGTAGAAACATGGTGGGATCTGGCGTGATCAAGAATATTAAGCAAGTCAAAACAAAATTAAATCCACAAAGTAAGAACAAATTACAGAGAGGAAGAGAGAGGATTGACCTTTGGACGATGAGAGGGATGGAAATCTATGGATTGAAACAGAATTAATACCGAAATTGAGAGAGAACAGAAATTGGGATAACCACGAGCCTCTTTTGGAAATTTCAGCGCAACTAAGTCTCTGATCCAGCTGGCAAATTATTATTGGGTATCCCGTATCCTTGTGTGAAGTTTCGAGATTTGTCAAATTGTAAGATAAAGAGAAATTTATAATCGCAGTCCCAATCTTTCGGAAATTAGAATAAAAGTCCCCAAGTATCTAAACTATTTCCATGCAAGATTATATTCACTTGATTAAAACTATCCAATTTTTCAACATGTCTAGCACATGGTATGTTGTTTAGGGTTATTTTGTTAAATTACTTCAATTTCTCACCAATATATGCAACAAAATAAAAGGGAAAATGAAAGGAAAATCAAATGCAGCAACGTCCATATCATCCATGTTCATCCTAACTTGTTCCCTTGTTGTTTCAATGACATCTCCTTTGCCACCCCTAATTTGAATTCCACAATTGTTGACTTGAAGCATTGGACTTTTGGACCTATTTTATTATTATTATTATTATTATTTTGTTTAACCCAAACCCACTTCACTGTCCAGTCAAGAGAGAGAAGTCAAATTAGACCCATTCCCTCAAAATTCAGCTAACCCAAACACATTCTTTCATTTGAATCAATCCAACCCTTAGTCTGTGAGTGAGAGACTTCGTCCCTGTCGCGACGTTGCAATTTCGATTCGCACAGCAGTCAATACCTCACCTCCGCGACTTCCCTCTCCAATGGTGACCGGTCATTGCTCATCGTTCCCTTTCCCTCTCTAACTTTGATAGCCCCTGGTTGTAGTACATCTCCTACACTAGGCTCTCAACAACCGCCATTCGCCAAGGCAATGAGGCACCAACCGGCGGGTGGTGACATCCAACTAAACCAAGTGCTAGCAAAAGAAGAAGCTAGACGACTGTCATAAGATGGCATTTCTCAACAATTTCTAAACTTTTTTGAGGCATTTATTCCTTCATAGTTTTAACTACGTAGAGTTGTTTTACGGTCTGAATTCCGAGCATATTGGTTTGAGCAGTTCCTATACAACCTATTGCTTTTTTTTTTCTACGTCAATAAATTTTTTTGTACGCACTGAACTTATATCCTAGCTCCGCCCTTGGTTGAGTTCAACCATTGATTGTTGGAAAACAATTGAGAGGAAGGAGTTGACTGAAACATAAACGCCAAATGCTTAACTGAGGAGGAACTCAAATGAAGAATTTCAACAGATATATGAAGTAACATTGAATGGAAGCTTGAACACGTGATTAAATGTCTTATGATGGCTGAGACAACAAACCATCGAACACTCCGATACATTTATCGGCTCGAATATTTGAACAACTTGGTCAAGTAGCAGCTGTCTTGCACAAGGAAATTGATTCAAGTGATTGAAACACGAGATCTTTTTTTACAGTTATAGGACTATTGCAATGGTTGCTGATATCAATACGGTTTTCCCCATACATCTAAATCAAGAAAACCTCTTAAAAAATAGTTGCTTACCTTTTACCGTTTTAAAAAGCGATATTTTCCTCATTTAGTATCTGAAATTACTTGCGGAGTCCGTCGAAATTAGCTCAAGGTTTAAACGTGCCTCAAAGGGATTACACTGAGCAAAGATGGGAACTCTATAATTTTTTTTACTTCAAGAAGAAAATGGTGTGTGTATATATGTGTTGTGAACGTTATACTTGAATGACAGATCTATAGATTAATTGATTTCAAAATTAAATAAAAAATTCCTACTGCCATTTTTTTTCGTCTTTTTTAAAATTACCCTGCTCGATGAGGAGCAGCTTGTTGATGGAGACGATTAACTTTTTTGCCAAGACTTGGAACAAGTAAGAATATAATAGTGACAAAAACCTTAAATAATAATAATAATAATAATAATAATAATAAGAAATGAAGAAGCCTATTTCTATTGACATAATTACCTATGCAAGTTGACTAAAACGCGGTTATCTTAGATTGGGTTGGGTGAACTCATAAACCGGTTAACTAAACAATTAACTTCGACTTTGATTTATTAACAACATTTAATTTATTTTTTTCTAAAGAAGTGCTAAACCTGATTTCTTGAAAGAAAAAATAAAATAAAATAAAATTAGTTAGGCCATTTCCTACCCTACATCAAAATTTGTTGTAAGTTTTAAGCAATTTTACATTAAATCTTGCATCAAACTAAAAATTATTTAATTTAAGTCAAAATCAACAATTAATTTTAATCACATATTTTACGGATTTCACTACTTTTCAACCTCACGTCTCATTAATTTATATCATAATATATTAAAAATATAATTTTAATCCCCATCAAATGAGCTTAATTTACTACTACCTAAATAATTACATTTTGTTAATGAAAATATAAAATTCGTTAATAAATTTAAAAGTTTATTATGAATAATAATAATAACAGTAGTATTAAAAAATAATAATAATTAATTAAGAATTAAAATTTATTTATAATATAAAATGACACAAATATCCCTTACATTTGGTGTGAAATGAAAAGAAGGGGGCAAAAAGGACTTTAATCAAATCTGGCGTATCACTATTCATTACTTCATTTTACACCAAAATGGTGCAAAATTTATTACTGGATTGGAGTGACGTTGCACCAAATAGTTGATGCACAATAGAGAAAAATGAAGTTTTGGTATAAGGGTTAGAGTTGCCCCATGACAATAATAAGTTGAAACACGTACAACATGGCATGTGTTGGATGATTTTGCTAAGTGTACAACTCCCCTAAAAAGGGGGATCATGATTATTTTTTATTGGGTGTGGGCCACCCTCTGATGAGGGAACTGTAATCTCAATGTACAAATAACAAAATTTATGGTAGATTAGAAATCATCTTAGTCACGTGTTCATGTGGTCCATGGGAGATTATACCCTTATGGAAATTTGGGGTTTTCGATTTTCTACTGTTTTTTGATATCTCATATAGTAAAAATGAATAAAAATCTAATTAATAAGAGATCACTAAACTTGTAAGTTCTATCTCAACTTTAAGTGACCATTGGAACTTTACTATTGCAAACACTTATTAATTTTTACAAAAATATGTTAAAACCTCTGTCAAAAACTTTGTCAAGCAACTTCTTGCAATTTTAATATTGCATGTGAACTTTTCAATTTCAAGGTTAAATTTACAATAGTTTCATCTCGATTGTGTAACTAAAAGGAAATAAATAATAGAGAGTCGTATTGATCTTTGGCCAACTTACAAAAATACTCTTAAAATTAGGGGTGTTTTGAAAAATCATATGAAAAGTTTTTTGGAAGAAAAAAACTGCGTAAATTTAAAAAGTGACACAATGTCACTTTAAAAGTTTAGTATCATTTTTTTAGTTAAAAAATTCATACAATGTAGTTTTATTAAAATGTGATGTTTGTCACTAAAAAAAATGATATAAATCAAGAAGGTGACTGGAAAAAAAATGACAAAAATTCAAAAAAAATGATCGAAATTTAAAAAAGTGACGAATTCAAAAAAGTTAATACAAATTAAAAAAAGTTATGACAAACACTCAAAAAAAGTGTCCCAAAAAAATTATCCATTACCGTTGAGAAGAATAACAGATATGATTCTAGCACAAAAAATGGTCAATTTTACGGAGAAATCATCTTTCTTGAGCTCATAGATCTTAACCTCTTCCTCTACATCATTGACAAAAAAATCCAGATTATAAAATAAGGAAACAAAAATATATAGAAACCTCAATCTCTCAAACCTTAGCATACATCCAGTAGTCTACGAATTCCAAATAATCAAGTTCCCCGAACTCATCCAATTATAAATCCCTCTTGTGTTGATATCGCCCTTCTTAAAATATCCAGATATCATCACTAACCAAACATAAAACACAGTCATTTTCTCAAACATCTCCTACGCAAAGAATCAAAGTTATATCTAATACATATCTAGTAATTCACAAAATTGGTAAAGTTGCTTCTTGCTAGAACCATGAGGTTGGTCTCTGTGCTTCTTAAAAGTTGGTGAAGCTGGTCTGGCTAGAGGTGATTTCGGCTAAGGAGGAGTTGTGACGGATGGTGGAGTTGCCATAATCTTGTGGAAAAGCTTCAGTGGTCGACGAAGGTAAAGAGATGCACCGATATATGCTCGGTAGGTTGCTGGCTCGAATACAATGGTGGTGCCATCCTTGACATCAGGACTGATTACGGTAACGGAAATGGGAAAAGGTTGAAGAAACACCACCATGTTTCTCTCTTTACGTTTTGAGGTTTGAGACTTTTAGACGTATTAATTACGTTTTAAATTGTTTGATTAGTTTTAAATGGTATTATTCAATTTTGTAACTTTTGTACCGTATTGGGCCTAATAAACCTTTGATCTTTTCTCATAATTTCATTGGTCCAAAGAGTAGTTTTATGGCCTAATTAGCAAGATAAAGTCCGTTATTTCTTTAGGAAAATGTTATATAAAATGTAAGGCAAAAAAAAGAAAAAAAGAAAAAAAAAAGATAATAAAAATCTGCATGCTCTTCATTAAAGTGGAATTTTAGTTCGGGTTTTCAAATTTGCTTTTAGGGTGCGTTTGATTGTCAATATTTTCCTTGAAAAATGTCTTTTTCCCACCTAAAGTCCCATTTTTATGTTGTTTGATTGATATTTTTTCCGTGAAAAATATTTTCCCACTTTCAATCACGTGATCAGATTTTCCTTGAAAACAAGGAAGATATTTTCTTTGGGTAGAGTCGAATTTTATTTTCCATGAAATTCAAAGTTTCCCAAAATTCCATTTTATCAAGTCTTCCACCTACTCACGTATCTAATCTCGTTCTCTTCTCTTCCCCATGTACAAAATCTTCTCTAATCACACAATATATATAACCCGAAAAGACGGAAGAAGAAACCAAAAAGAAGGAAGACGAAACCAAATCATCACACAAACGAACTAGAAAGAAGGAAGAAAAATCAAGTACCTGATCGAATCATTGCTTCCATAACCACCCTATTCACTGCAAAAGGTCGACACTGCGCTTTTAATTGCGTCAATTACAATTTGTTTCACAGACTTTAAAAAATTGCGGTATGTTGTTCAATGTGAATGTCTTTTATGTATTTTTTTCCCATAAATAAGTTTATTGGATCATAATCTAGATATTAATTGTGTAAAACGTTTGCTCTGGTTTCGTTTGATACTGAATGTGCCCAATTATTTTCCAAAAATTTGATAGTCTGTGATTTACAGTACTTGTTATAGTTGTATATTAATTTTCATCCTTGGATATGTGTTAGTTTTGTGTCTCAATAACTTAAATATGGTTTGTGATTTACGTGTTTGATGCCATTATTTTCAAAGTTATTCCTCCTACATATGTAAGTTGCCAACAGGTTGAGCAAATACCATTGTTTTGCCAAGTTATCAAAAATGACTTGTAATTCGTTTTGAAGCGAGAAAATATGTTTTGAATCAATTAATTGCAGAATTTGACTTTTGTGCTCGTGTTCTGTATCACTTTGTCCCTCGCGTGTCCTCTGTGTGGTGACAAGGTTTCTTATCTGTTGTGCTGGTTCACTTTTACTCTTTTGACATATAGTTTTGCTTGAAGCTTGCATTACTAGCTTCCTTGCCATTTACCTATGGAGACTTAGATGGCCATGTGATATATATTGATGTGGAATCCTATAGTTCAACAAAGTACCTATTGATTCGGCTGTACTAATTTCAATGCTTCACCATGAATAGCTTTCTAGAATCTTAGTCACACTCTGCCTTTCTTTTCAGAATGATAGAAATGGGGTTTAATATTTTCCCAAGATTATTTCTCACGGAAGGAATGGCAAAAGAGACAAACATGTTCAATGTTCTGTACTTTATCTTTCTCAATTCATTCCTTGATGTTTTGTGATGGGTATGAGATGATATTTCAGCCCTTTTATGGTGCTTAAGATAACCAAGAAATGGGTTTGTTTGTATATTACGTTAAGGGCTATTAATTTAGTTAGATCAAGAATTAGAATATCAATTTCAAGTTTAACCATAGTGCTTATATCCTATGTTGGTCGAGGACATGACTGATAATTTTTACTGTTATTACTTGCTAATACCATGTTTTTATATAGATTGATGTGCCAAAATTATTTTGTAATTTGTCCACAACTGTGACTAGTCATAGGGATTGAACCTTCCACTTTAAAATGCAGTTTTAAGCTCCTCTTCAGCTACAGATAGATTTTTCCTCACCTGCCTTGGTTGCCTTTACTATTTGCTTCAACCTTCTAATATAAGAATACCTAAAAGATGCATGCAGACTCCATTATAAATCTATCAGATTTTTTATTTCTCTGAATAATGTTTCAGAATTATTTCTTTGGTAGTAACTCAGATTGCATATATATTATTCCAAATGAATAAATTTATTATTCATCTTGTATAAATATAATACATAATTTATATGTAAATTTTATTTCATGTGATAGTTCATAACGTGGCTGCAATAAGGAATCAACGTCGACGCGAACGACAACATTTAGGTTTATTTTAGACTATGGTCATACAAGCAATTTTGATAAATAATGATATTAGGCATCGTGAATAATATCTTTCTAGAGCTCCCACACTAATTGGGATTCCGAATGGAAGATGACACTTACACGAATGTTTGGTACGAGTGATACAATATGTCACGAAAATAGGTCCGTTTCAAAGATTATGTGCTCGTTTGCTAACTTATGAGTTGTTTGATAGTAAGTTTGTTCTAATTGAGGAACAAGTGCTGTTTTCTAAACACCATCGGGCAGGACCAACATAATCGAGTTGGACGTTTTACTTTCTTTCAATCTAGTCAAACAATGAGTTTTTACTTCCACAGAGTCTTACCGTGGGTCTTGGACTGTATAGAGATATTGTGATTAATGTCACTTCTCATAACTCTCCATACGAGAAGGAAAATGTGAAGCCATGGTACTCATTTTTTCAAGTTCGAGGTTTGTGGTTATTTCATGATATGTTAGAACTTCAATATTATAATATTTTGAAAATTATTCGTTTTTGAAGGATGTTGTGAGGGTAATAGATGGTACACATATTACTACGAACGTCTCCTTAGAAGAGCAAGCTAGGTATCACAATAGAAAGCAAGTGATTTCTCAAAATGTTTTGGTAGTTTGCGCATTTGATGTGAAATTCACGTATGTGCTTGCTGATTGGGAGGGATCAGCACATGACGGTCGATTGTTAAAGAGTGCAATATTACGCCAAGGGCATAAGCTAACAATTCCTTTTGATAAGCTGTATTACTATTTTGAAAAAAAAAAATCTTTCACATAAAAGTTATAATAATTAAATAATTACTATGTAATAACAACTGTAACAAGTAAATATTATCTTTCCGACGTCGATTTTCCATTGGTTTTGTGATTTCTTGCACCATACCATAGGACTTGTTATCATCATAGAGACATTGAGAGTCAACGTCTTGAAAGTAGTAAGGAGTTATTCAATTTTCAACATTCATCTCTACGTAATGTCATTGAGAGGACAATTAGTTTGCTTAAAAAATATTTGATATTTGAGATATCAAGCCTACCACGACATTGACACACAAGCAAAGATAGACCTTGCTTGTTCTGTCATCCACAACTTCTTAAGGATTGATGACATATAAGATGTTTGTAAGGAGGACTTAGTTAGTAGCGATAAAGAGGTTAACCCTACACACTGTTAATGTACCTAAGGATGAAACTACAAATGCTCACATATATTTCACATCTCAAGAAACATGGTCTAACAAGAGGAATACAATTCCTGGGTTAATGTGGGCTGATTATCATCCCAATCAGGATGTAGGAGTTTATTTCGATTGAAATATGATATTTTTATTTATTTATATTGTTATGTAATGAACATAAACTTGACACACTTTCATATTTAGCTATTGCTTAGAATAAAGACATACTGATATTAGATAGATTTTTTTTTCATGTATTTGTGTAATGGTTGACATAAGGTTGCTAGAATTTTAAATGTTGTAATTGGATTTGATCTTATTCGTTTCAAATTATTGACTCACATTATTTTTACTTGCTTGTATTTAATAGTCAACCATAAACTTTTAATCTCGCTATACAGATTTCATAACACATAATCGACAAAATTCTTCGACACCATTTCGAGTTCCTAGACCAATCATCTATTTAGATGTGGAGGAAATAAGCTCAACCCAAGTGGATCCCAATTCTAAGAATCGTCATGTGCATTGGAGTGATGCAATGGACGGTTGTATGATAACTACACTATTGCATCAAGTGTTGGTCGGTCACAAAAGGAGTGACGATGGATTTTCATCATTTCACGTTTCCAAAGAAATTGAGAGCGTGCATAACGGATGGGGAGTCATGGTCTCAGATAAGAATGCGAGGGTGCGATTGAAGACTCTAAAAAAAGAATTTTTTGAAGTTCGCCAATTGTTGAGTATGAGTGGTTTTATGTTAGATCCTGACACTGGATGTGTCACAGCTGATGTTTTAGTTTGGGAGGAGTTTTTAAAGGTACAATATATCATGATCAACAAAATTATTAGGCATTAAATATTAGTAGTACAATATCTTTTGAACATTGACTACGCATAACACACATTCCACTCTTTTTTCCTTTCTAGGGAAAACTAGAATTCAGAATGTAGAGGACCAAACTCTGTCCTTGTTATGATGATATGAAGGCTATCTTTGGAAATGACTCTGCTACAGGAGATCGAGATGTAATCGGCAATGATAATTTATCTCCCATTCCTAGTATGTTAAATATTTTAGAATATTGGTCGTGATACGCCTCCACTGCTTTAAGATGGCGTGATTGAATAATTCAACAAACATATGCAAAAGTATGGTATCTATGTTGAATTGCTACTTTCTAGTAAGAGAGATTTTTTTTTTGTTTTTTATTTTTACTTTTTGTTCTTCTGTTCTATGATGGATATAATCTCATTGTTGTTTATTTCATCATCTCATAATTATTTTTCATTTGAATGAAAAATAATTAATTCTCGTATAAAAGTATAAATTTGGATTTGTGAGGTTGTTTTCCTTATTGTTATAAATTTTATTGTTTTCTATAACATTATCGTCAAATACGACTTCTTCAGAAAAATATAATCAACGATATTAGTCAAGATATTTAATTGTGAAGGGGCCATTATTTAGTACGTTAAAAAAACTGATTGACAATTTGTCATGGAATAATGACAATTTCCATGGAAAAGGGGGTAATTTCCATGGAAAATAATGGCCGTCAAACAATTGAAGTTGGAAAAATCGTTATTTCCATAGAAAATAATGGATATCAAAAATCAAAAGATGGAAAAATGCAATATTTTCTAGGTAAAAAAATAGGTCAATTAAACACCTATAATTAACAATTTCCATAAAAATAATTTTTAGACAATTGAATTACTTAAAATATAATTTTTTCCATGCAAATTTCATTCCAATCAAATGCACCCACTTCTTAAATACATCATCACTCGACTCTACGCTCCAATCAGTTCGGAATCAAAGCTAGGTCGATACGTGCATCATTACACATTGCACAAGTGAAAGGAGAAGGTATTTAATCAATAATAACATTAAACAAAATTTGTAACATAGACAAGTGAGTTGAAATAAAAGATTATTAAGAAAAAAAAGTGACTAGAAATCTTTGCATGAATAGAAAGATTACAAAGAGAATGAAACTCCTACACACATTCTATCACCTTCTCCTTTTTATTTAATCACAACTAATTTCATATCATTTGTGTGTTAAGCAACAAACCTCTTTTCTTGCCTGTTTTCATTATAATTTAAAAGGTAGAAACATTTTAAGCATTAAAAATCTAATTCAATAAATCATATAATCTCATTATTGTTTATTTCATCATCTCCTAATTATTTTTCATTGGATTGAAAAATAATTAATTCTCATATATGAGTATAAATTTGAATTTGTGAGGTTGTTTTCCTCATTGTTATAAATTTTATTATTTTCTATAACATCATCATCAAAATTCGACTTCTTCAGACAAATATAATCAACGATATTATTCAAGATATTTAGGCCTTGTTTGAGCCACATTATTTGAAAAAAATACATTTTTCAACAGTGAGTTTACATCATTTTAACCACACATTCTTTAATGAAATAATATTACACGCAAATCCAAAATATTTCCTTATTTTTTAACCACACATTTTCCATCAATATACTATTCAAAAATACATTTTCATTCCAATAATATAGCTCAAACAAGGGCTTAATTGTGAAGGGACCATTATTTAGTACATTAAAAAAACCAACTAACTAATTGTCATGGAATAATGACAATTTCCATGGAAAAGGGGGTAATTTCCATAGAAAATAATGGCCGTCAAACAATTGGAGTTGGAAAAATGGTTATTTCCATAGAAAATAATGGATATCAAAAATCAAAAGATGGAAAAATGCAATATTTTCTAGGTAGAAAATTAGGTCAATTAAACACCTATAATTAACAATTTCCATACAAATAATTTTTATTACACCATTGAATTACTTAAAAAATATTTTTTTTCCATGCAAATTTCATTCCAATCAAATGCACCCACTTCTTAAATACATCATCACTCGACTCTATGCTTCAATCAGTCCAGAATCAAAGCTAGGTCGATGCATGCATCATTACACATTGCACATGTGAAAGGAGAAGGTATTTAATCAATAATAACATTAAACAAAATTTGTAACATAAACAAGTGAGTTGAAATAAAAGATTGTTAAGAAAAAAAAGTGACTAGAAATCTTTGCATGAATGGAAAGATTACAAAGAGAATGAAACTCCTACACACATTCTATCACCTTCTCCTTTTTATTTAATCACAACTAATTTCATATCATTTGTGTGTTAAGCAACAAGCCTCTTTTTCTTGCCTGTTTTGATTATAATTTAAAAGGTAGAAACATTTTAAGCATTAAAAATCTAATTCAATAAATCATATAATCTCATTATTGTTTATTTCATCATCTCATAATTATTTTTCATTGGAATGAAAAATAATTAATTCTCGTATATGAGTATAAATTTGAATTTGTGAGGTTGTTTTCCTTATTGTTATAAATTTTATTATTTTCTATAACATTATCGTCAAAATTCGACTTCTTCAAAAAAATATAATCAACGATATTAGTCAAGATATTTAATTGTGAAGAGACCATTATTTAGTACATCAAAAAAACTGACTGACTAATTGTCATGGAATAATGACAATTTCCATCGAATAGGGGGTAATTTCCATAGAAAATAATGGCCGTCAAACAATTGAAGTTGGAAAAATGGTTATTTCTATAGAAAATAATGGATATCAAAAACCAAAAGATGGAAAAATGCAATATTTTCTAGGTAGAAAATTAGGTCAATTAAACACCTATAATTAACAATTTCCATACAAATAATTTTTATTACACCATTGAATTACTTAAAAAATATTTTTTTTCCATGCAAATTTCATTCCAATCAAATGCACCCACTTCTTAAATACATCATCACTCGACTCTACGCTCCAATCAGTCCAGAATCAAAGCTAGGTCGATGCATGCATCATTACACATTGCACATGTGAAAGGAGAAGGTATTTAATCAATAATAACATTAAACAAAATTTGTAACATAAACAAGTGAGTTGAAATAAAAGATTATTAAGAAAAAAAAGTGACTAGAAATCTTTGCATGAATGGAAAGATTACAAAGAGAATGAAACTCCTACACACAATCAATCACCTTCTCCTTTTTATTTAATCACAACTAATTTCATATAATTTGTGTGTTAAGCAACAAGCCTCTTTTTCTTGCCTGCTCTTATTATAATTTAAAAGGTAGAAACATTTTGGGCATTAAAAATCTAATTCAATAAATCATATAGGACACATTTGGCAAAAACTTTTTGCTAGTAGATTTTGACTTTTCAAAAGTTCTGCTAAACGGGCCTTATTATGATAGCCATAAACCAATTTTGTGAGTCTCACACGTTGCAAAACTAACCTTGGACGTGCATAGTTGCAAGATTTGGATTTAACAAATGAATTTAATTAAATAAAAATCAAGTAATGGACCCTATAAATAGACAACTTTCTCCCGTAATTAAACCCACTCCCCCATTTACACAAATCTTTTTCTGTTTTTCTTCTCCACAATGCTAATGGTGGCTAGCCAAAAAATCTCTTCTCTGCTACTGGCCCTGTTCTTTATAGGTAAATTTGATCAATTCTTCAGTTTTTCGACAAAATTAATGTTGCATTTTGTTCTGTTTATGAATATTTGTTTTTGAAAAATAAATTCGCAGGAACCACAGTTGTTTCAGCCACAGTTTTCACGCTTCAAAACAGTTGCAGTTACACAATCTGGCCGGGGACACTCTCCGGTAATGGAGGCGCCATTCTTGGGGACGGCGGCTTCGCATTAGCCCCCGGAGGAACCAGCCAACTCCCCGGCCCGCCGGGTTGGTCAGGCCGTTTTTGGGCCCGAACAGGTTGCAACTTCGACGAAGCCGGGAACGGAAAATGCATAACTGGTGATTGCGGCGGCACATTAAAATGCAACGGCGGTGGCCAACCGCCTGTGTCCCTTGTCGAATTCACACTTGCACGTGACAACACGGAGAAAGATTTCTACGACGTTAGCCTCGTCGACGGCTACAATGTGGGCCTCGGTGTCCGTCCCTCCGGCGGCTCCGGCGATTGCCAGTACGCCGGTTGCATAGCCGACCTCAATGGAAGCTGTCCTAAAGAATTACAAGTGACAGACCCGGCCTCCGGTTCGGTAGTGGCGTGTAAAAGCGCGTGCGCTGCCTTTAACACAGCGGAGTATTGCTGCACCGGCGAACACTCGACGGCTGCGACTTGCCCGCCGACACAGTACTCTCAGATGTTCAAGAATGCTTGCCCGACAGCTTATAGTTATGCGTACGACGATGCTTCAAGTACACGCACATGTTCGGTTGCGGATTATTTGATCACATTTTGTCCCACAACGTCGTAAATTACCATTAATTCATGGTTGATGCTTATTATTAAACATACAATAAATTGCATCAAAAACTTGATTATGTTGAGTTAATTTTTAACTTTTGTGCATTTTTATAAATAATTACTTCATAGATCTAAAGAAATTACGTAATTAATTTTAAATTGTAATAAATTTGTTTTCTGAAGGGAGGAGACAGGAGTGAGTACATTATTGGGATAGATTATTGAAGTTTAATACCATGGTCGGTATATAAGATTATTTAATTATTCTAATATAATGAACAATTAGATGAAAATTATAGAAAAATGTTGGCCAAGTTTTGTACTAACAGGCTTTTTTATGATCGTTGTGAATCAATTGTATGCGAATAATGAGACTTGTTTATAATCGAAATTCCAACTTTCTTACATTTCTCGACTCTAAAAACACATTTCCGATGAAACACCACATTGCAAATTTGTATCTATGCATTAAAAAACTTTATTAGTAACACATTCCTTTCCTTAAGAATAACAAGATATGCCTCGATGAAAATCATCATGTAATGTGACACCCGATGTGAGATAAAATAATACAATTAAAATATAAAATTTGCTTGATTGACTTATCATTTGAAATCACATCACAGACAAATGATTGCAGTGGGTAACATGTAACATTATGATAGAAACCTAAAATGATCTCACTTCGCCAAGCAAACTTAAAAGTAATTAATGGCTGAAATAGAATTCTAAAATTTCATTACTGAAACTTGATTACAAAGGAACAAATCTGCTATAAGAGGGCAGATTCATAATGCAAAAGATAACAGAAAATGACAAGGATTTATGGACATTCGAGAGGTCCATTACTCTCCCAATTGACCATCGAAATTCTGCCCGAATGACCTCCCAGCTTTCCCCCATTATATTTATAGAGATTTTATTAGTTTGTTATTACAATTCTATTCTTTTGCTAACTAACTATGGAATTCTCTAGAATAGTGAAACTTGTTTTGGAATATTGGAGGTGGGGGTCTATCATTACTCGCTGCTCCAAATCCACCTTGTCCTCAAGGTGGAAGTGTGATTCAACTTTAAAATTCGGAATTTCATGTAATTGCATCATTTCTTTGATAAGAATTCCCACCATGCCAAATGCTGAAATGCGATATTTTAGTCCACATTCTGTTAAGAAGTTCTTGTGACGACCGCCAATACTTAGAATGTTATTCATGCAAATCCCATAACCGGTAGCACCCCTTTGAGGGCTTACCAAAAAATGAACCAAAGTGATAGGAACCTTGTAGCTCGTTGTGTCTGTGGTTTGCATCTCCAATTTACATACCCACTTCATTGAAATGAAGTTAGGTGTAGCTCCACAATCAATCCCGACTATTACTGATTGCCCAAAAACAAATCTTCTATTATTCATGATTTTTGGCACGATGAGACCCGTTGCGGCGTTAAGTGACAGGTCGACCAACTCTCCCAATTCATGCTCTTCTTCCTTCTTTGACCCATCTAATTGATCATCCCTATCACCCTCCTGAACTAATAATACCTGTAGCTCCATTTGAATCTGTAATTCTACATCTGTTGACTTTTTGAAGGGTGTAGCACTTTGGGTAGCCGTGGCTGAATGGATTAAGGATATTGTGGCTACCTTTCGATAAATTGCGCAGGTCTGAGGAAAGTTTTGGCGTTATGGGTTGGGGGTGTGGTTTGGAAAGCAGTGCGATCGTAGGTTTGGGCTATATGAATTAGTTTTGACTTTAAGTGGGTCGTAAGTGGGATGGGCCTCTTTCCATGAGCCATTCTTATCCTCGGTCCTTTGGGCCAACTCCAAAATTGGGCCCAAATTTGGTGAAAACATTTCAAGTAATATCAGGTGGTGATTTTTCCAGCCATACCCCTCATTTCCACCTTTCCTTCATTAGGCACTTTTTCCCATTAATCTCAGGTTGCGATTGTCCAATCAGCTCCTCTCCTCTTTGCCCTTCTTTGCTTCGCTACTCACTCCGCCATCATCTAATTTGGATGTAATATCAGAAGTAGCAGTCGGTTTACGTGAACTTTTTGCAACCCCTTTTTCCTTTCTCTCCATTTTGATTGAAATTTCAGAGTTGGCGGTGGTTTCTGGCGACGTTGCTTCTGCCCCGTTCTCCTTCTTTTCCCTATGCTTAGCCACTGTAGATTTCTCCTCCTCTGGTAATGGTGCTGGAGTCACCTGCAATTGATATGAGCATTCTTTCACCTCTATCTTCCAGTTCACAATCCCCCAAGGCTTACATATTGGACTTTCCTCAACAATGGAGATCCTATCAATTACTCCAGTCACCTACGTATCGTTCTGTAGGGAGTTTGGTGGAAGTGATATCGTCTAAGAGCTTTGTGAAGGAATGAAAATGGCCTAGAGTTTGCTTATGGGCTTTTTGATTTGAAGGGAAGTGTTGGGCCTGTTTTATGAAGTCAGCAATGTCCTCCCCCTATCGGGCTTACTCCCTAATGAAGCCCTATCCCTGTGGTTGAATATGGCCCAGTTTCCTGTCCCAATCCAACTCTAAGAAATCCATTATTTTTTCATCGTTCTCCTCCTCATTCGGCCAATTCACAGAGATCAATTCCAAGGCCTGCTTCGATCTCTTCTCCTCCTCCTGCGATGGCGATGGTGATGGTAAGATCTCTGCCTCAAACAGCCACGAATCTAAATTATCCTTACAGAATATATGTGTGTTGAGTCGGCCACATGAATCCAACCATGTATCAACGGCTCATTTCTGCAGCATTACCATCTTCTCCAACATGCTCCTTATCAAGCTCAGATTCTCTTGTAATTCTCTGTTGAAAACAGCTTTAATTAATTCGAGAATCGACTGCTCTGATACTAATTTGATAGGAACCCTGCTGCTGTTACTGCGGACTGGTGAATTTTTTATGGTTGCAAAGGTTCAACAGATGAATCTGCTGAAGCAAACAAAGAAGAAGTCAGATGAATGTAATGCTGTGAATACAGTAACCCGTTGATGTAGCACAATTTTAATTGGATTGTAAACAAGAGATTGTAATGTTTATTCAAATGAAAAGAAGAACAAAAAATGGAATGACAATTCCCAGCTTTCGAGAGGCTGGATCTCTCCCAATTGGTTTAACCAATGACTCAATATTTTCCTAGATGCCTATCCTAGCGCCTCCCTACTACATTTAAAGAGAATTTACTAGCTTTCTATTACATTTTTGCCCCTTTGCTAACTAACTATGGAGTATTCTAGAATAGTTAAACTAACTACTAATTTGGGGTTATATCAATACCCTCCCCTTGAAATTCACCTTGTCCTCAAGGTGAAGATCAGGGTCACTTTCCAAGATTTTGTACAGCAGAACTATTTTCCTTGCCATGCCCATCATGACTCGAACCGAAAATGGATATGTCAATACCAAAAAATTGATAGACCCTTTAACTAACAGTAATGTCTTGTCCATGAAAATTTCATGACCGGTTGCACCTCCACCCGTGATTTCTAAAAATGGAACCCAACCAATTGGAACACAATGATGGGTTGTGCAATCTGCATTTTCTTTGTCATTTGCGCAATTCCAAACACAGAATTAGTTATAAATCCCAATTTATCGCCTCCCTCCCAACTATTGTTGATGTCAAAGATTTCATTGTCTTTACCCACCGTTTTCTTCACATCCTCTTCGAACTTGTATTTCTCATAATCCTATGCCATTTCCTGAACCGATACCTTCAAAATTGCATTAACATCATTGTCGAAACACACATTGATCTAACTCATCTTAGGCACACCCCTTGGTGCAGGAGGTAACAGCCAATCTGGGATAATTTGGTCGTAAATGGCAATGAAAGGTGATTAGGTCAAATTTGGTTTGGGATTGGTCGGTGGGCCATCGCTTACTTCCTTGACATTTGGGCTGTAATTGAACACAGGCTTTTTAACATGGTTTGGACCCAATTTCATTTGGGTCTGTTTGAGGGTATCACTTTTATCATTCATCTTTTGTGCCCAATCCTTGAGTCCACCCACTCCTTGAGGCTCAAGCATGGTTTCTTCTTCTATGCCATTTTTAGATTTCACGCTATTAATGGAGATATTGTCCAGTGGAACTGGAAGATTATGCACTTGCGACACCAGAATCTCAACATCCCCTTGGAAATGGTTTCCTTCTTGCTTTGTTGCCGGACATTTGCCAAAGAAGTCGCTCGCCAGAGGTTCCTTCTCCTTCTTCAGCGATTCCTCACAGTCTCTCCTCGACAGCGATGGCGGTGGCGATGGAGACACCTGTTCTTTGCCGCTAACGGAAGGCCTAATTCCAGCCGATGCTCCACTTTTGGGAAAGAAATTTGGAGAAGTAGATGGGCAGTAGCTTTAATGTGATTGGAAGGGTAGAGTAATATTGGCTTGGGTTGTTTTTAATATGGGCTTACCTTTCAATGGGCCAGGTGCAATTGTTTGTGTCAACATCAAAACCAAGCCCAATTGTTTGTTCCCGTGAATCTAGGTCGTGTCTGCCAGCCCATTGACAAAGTTTGCTTCCCCGTTCTTCATCTCGTGATTCAGCCCATTCACGGTGACACCATATAAGGCCCATCTTTGAATCCTTCTTCTCCGGTTGTGGGGATGGTGGTAATGCTAAGAATTCAATTGATCTTCGATTCCCAATGATAGTGATTTCATTACTTTGACTTCGGTTATCTCTGCTTCCCCAAATTTTATCAGAATTGGATGGAAAATCAGATGTGGGAGTGGTTTCCAACGAAGTAGCAGCTAGTCCTTTCTCCTTTCCCAACTCCACCGTGTATTTATTCTCTTTCTCTACTCTGATACCAATTGATAGGAACTTGAAATGATCTCACTTCACCAAGCAAACTTAAAAGTAATTAATGGCTGAAATAGAATTGTAAAATTTCATTACCGAAACTTGATTACAAAGGAACGAATCTGCTATAAGAGGACAGATTCATAATGCAAAAGATAACAGAAAATGACAAGGATATATGGACGTTCGAGAGGTCCATTACTCTCCCAATTGACCATTGAAATTCTGCCTGAATGATCTCCTAGCTTTCCCCCATTATTTTTATAGTGATTTTACTAGTTTGTTATTACAATTCTACCATTTTGCTGACTAACTATCGAATTCTCTGAAATAGTGAAACTTGTATTGGAACATTGGAGGTGGGTGTCTATCGCATTACTCTATTCTTAAACCTGTCGCTAGAGATGGTAAGAGAATACAAAAGAAAACTAATAGTCTTTTTTCCCTCCAACATCATATTGTTGAAATAAAATGACGAAAAAGAAAGAGAACAAAATGTTTCATTCTTTTAAGGCCTTGGGCCTTAATACATTTGATTCAACAACACATTCTTTTTTTCCCTCTTGTTCTTTCCATTACATCCTTAATGTAAGTCTAAATCTGGACTTCCATCTTTGAAAGCCAAATCCCAATAATCACTCCCACCCAACTTTCTTCAAATGTTAATGGGATGGGAAAATGAAAATTCTACACTAGTACACCAGCAATTTGTGCCAACTTTCCCTACAACTTTTTTTTGAAAAATATACTATTAACAATTACAAACCATAAAAGGAAAAAACACTACAAGCGCTCTACAATTTACATAACCCCTTGGGGGATTGTTGCTCGACTCGCTGCTGCTCTAAACGTTGTTACATCCATGACTCTAATTCACCCCGGCCTGTGCAAAGTCCATCACCCTCACTTTCATTGCTAAACAGGGTTTGGTCCAAGCAATCAAGCGATGCTCCACAGGCTAGGTTATATGATTGGCACGCCGAGTGGCATACCCGCAGTCTGTTGTCACCATACTTGTCACACTTTTGTATAGATATCTGGTTCAGGCACCAGGAAAATAAGAGAGTTCAACGAATACCTCAACCCACAATATGATATGCAACAAACATAAAATACAAACGGTAGTCAACTCTCTAAACTTTTCTGCTAGGTCGGAAATATTCTATTTAACGTAAACCAAGAAGTCACATGCCTGTATTTGCTATTTTCAAGGAAGCTCAAATGATTTTGCAACTTACCCTATAGTGAACTTCATTTATAATTTATAATGAAGTACCAGAGTTCTACTCCAACTCAGTTTACAGTTTCTCAGATTTATACAAAAGCCAGAACATGCATATGTTAGTTTCTTTGGATATTAATGGAATGTCATAACAACTAAAAGAAAGAGCAAGTAGACTCTTTCCACTCTTAAGCGTATAAATATAATAAACTCACCCAACAGGCTAATCGCTTGGCAGCTCCATCGCAGTCTCTGCCTCTAATATAGTTTAGAAACTTCCGAGGACCTCCTGGAAATAACCTGTGGTAGTTGGGCATGACAACAACTTCTTCTAGCTGCTGCAATATACTCAATTCACTAGGTGCACAATGCTGCCCCAACACATCTTTCTCTAGGACATCTTTGCAGACCGAGAGATTCGGGAGAAGTGACGAGCTGTTTTGACATGTGTAACCGGCATAATCCGAGCAACGGAACTCACATTCACCATTATCACAGACCCCACCGTGAAGACTGCATTGTTCATCGCAAACAGCTGTATATTGCGATAGGAATGTTATATGGAGAAAGCAAAGTTCAAATTCCATCCACGTGTCTCTGTTTAATTGCACGTGTATGTCATGTTCTTAAGGTAATGGTGGAAAGAGTTTTAAAGATTTCTGTCTTATGTTATGAGGTTAGCGTGAACAAAGGAGCAGGTAAACAACACTCCCTGAGGGGAGAGGCATGGACACTTAGGCTTCTGATGAATTAAAATAGTCAGCTTATTCTACGTGGTCTTTCAGGTGTATTAAAAATGTCATTCATTGACTTCCTAGCGACTTTGAATGATTTACTATAGAGTGAGTAATATTCTTGATGCATGTGTACCAAAAAATGACACCTGCTGGCCTCCCTATACTTCAATAGGGAAACATTCTGTTCACATGATTATTTTGTGTACATGTATTAATCCATATGCTTCACAGGTAAAAAGGAACTGACTATTCTATATAGTAAAAATTGAGTAATATTCTACTAGCCCGGAACAAAGAAGCCATCAACAATTGAGTTAATTTTTTGAACTGTCACCAAATCAGTAGGAGCCAATAAGAACGATAAGCGTCTTACCTGTTGAACAATCAATGCCAGTGTAACCATTTTCACATTCACAAACACCATCTGCAAGGCACTCGCCATGCCCCCCACAATTGTTAGGACAGGAACCTGAAAATTAAGCTCCATCAATGATATCAAAGAGAAGTGTCCAGTGAATGAATTAGGATTAGTAAGTTATTCCAGAAAAAAGGAGATAACGGTTAAGGAACTTACGTTGATTACAATCATAACCCTCAAACCCCAAAAAGCAATTACATTTTCCATCAATACAATCACCATTAAAATAACATGAATTGGGACATTGACCAGATACAGGGAGGACTGGATCCACATGGCAAAGTTCATGGTAAGCTGGGCAGATCAGTTCACCTACAGTTTGGCAGAAACTTTTAATTAAGGAAATAAATGAACTGAAAAGAATTTTGAGGCAGAGTAACATATATATATGATCACCATCATAATAAAATCAACTACCGTTAAACCCGGGATATTGAACAGGTCCACCAGATTCAGGGCATACTTTCCAGATGCCATCCACAGCAACCTAAAAAACATCATCAGTATATTCCAATAAGAGTATGAAGATATTAATATGCCTCATATTCCAAGAACTAAAAAACCCAATGGGAATATTCTCTAGCCTATATTCCATAAGGAGAATACAAAGACAAGACTGGAGCTTAAACCTACTGGAGAAATATACAGTTTCAGCTGGATAATATCAGAAAATTATGATTATCTAGCTTTCTGTTTCTTTCCTCCATCGTTTATTTGGTAGGAAAAATCCTTCAAAAGAATAAATTAAAATACTTTGGCAGTCTGAAACTTCCTGACGTTCATATTTTTCCTTGTCAATATAATTACATCAAAAAGTGGGCGTCATGGCTCCCTCGGCAGTTATCCAAATATGTTTTGGCAAGTAAAATTTCATTAATCACAAACTTATGAGCAAGAAGTATACTAGGTAACATCACATTATCTATTCTGTATAGTTTCCTGCAAGTCCATTCAAAAATCTGTAGAAGTAGGGGATGGACTTCCTTCACACAAATAATATTTTTTATAACAAGACAACTATAATACTCAAGATTCTAAATAGAATTCACACACACAATCCCCTCTCGCAAGATAAAGATGATCAGTTCACAATCAAAGTGCTGGTAGGGAGCAAAGAGTACGAGAGACCAGTTTTTCTTTCTTCCACATCCTTATATGTCCCATATGAGCTCTCATGTGCACATTTATCTTCACACAAGACTATAAGCCCACAAGCATTAGATACTAATGACTAATGTTAGAGAAGCATTATAGTTATATTCCAAATCATACCTCCAGTGTGTTGTTTACGCACTTATGCTGATAACAACCATTTCCTTGGGTTGTAGTGCCCCTTACAAACCCACTACGCACCAATGACGAGGCCATACACCTATATGTAATGATGTGAGAAGAATCATCAACATCGATTCTCGCCTTTATAGTTCTGAGAATGGTTCAAGAGAAATTCTCACCTTGAACTACTTCCTCGCATTTCACCCAACATCCTGTCAGGTGACCTAGCACTGTTAGTGTCAGTACAAGATCCATCAGAGTAGGCAACAAAATATGTGCAATAATCAGCCAACGACGACTGACCACCTGCAACAAGAATAAAAATAAGGATTCACAGATGTATGACAGTTAGATTGAAAAATTCATGTGAAGCAAAACAAGAACATACCTGTGTTAGCCTGTGGAAAATAGCGTGCCCACTGTGGAAGCTCCCCACTATAATTTACGATAGGACAGTAACCTTCTGCCTCCCTGTTATATGTACATCCCGAAAACTGTGTTGTGTTACAATGATATGGCCCATTCCAACGATTGCAAGGTAAGGTCACGAACTCAGTTCCTTGGTTCCGACCCCAATCAAGACGATCTGACATGCTGTAATTAGCACGGTACCATCCACTGTCCTCTAGTAAAGCAAGCGTCATTTTTGAAACTACTGATCTTGTATCCACTGAGCCAGTCATTATCTCATTCATTAAAAGTCTTTTCTCCCAATGGGATCCTGTGGCAAGTCATCAATTATATAATAATTAGAGATAATCAGTTGACATTAATACTTAAATTTATGCTTCAAAATATAATATTAAGTAAATGAAGATAATTTTTTGCATTTAATACTATGTCAGACATTTCTTTTGTGTGTGTGACTGTGTTAAACTATCATGCAGTCGGATAAAACTCTGCAAATATGATTAATGTGTACTGACAAAGTTTGCATAAGTTAATTGTATAAATGTACTTTGATAATACATATTTCAACAGCAACATTACAAGATATTAGCAATATTGATGATTAAATGAAAAATTAAACCATTCATAGGTTTCAAAGAGAAAACCTGATGTGCCTCGTCCACCACCATCTTCTAGCTCCAAACCTGTGAAATTCTGAGAGAATGCCTGCCAATAAAAAGTTTGACCAGTTTATTGACTTTTCTACCTTGGCTGTGCAAAGAAGTCTTTATTTTTAAAAGATGTCTAATAACATTCATGTTTCGCAAACTAAAATGCAAAGAGAAAAGGATTCATAAAGTACCCCATAATGATAACGTGAGTGCATGATAACTCGAGGAAGCAC
>NC_036243.1:19397344-19411146 GCF_002742605.1 Olea europaea var. sylvestris | reverse complement strand
TGACAAGATTTACCCGTATACGCCTTCTTTTTCTATCATCCCGAAAATGAGCAAAGGCATGGGGATCAAATCCTAGAACATGCATAACCTATAAAAAGAAAAATATTTGTTATTTCAATAAAAAGGTACTTCCCTCAATTTATGTTGCTTTAGTTAACTTACCTCATGTATTAAGGTAGCTGAAAGTAAAGTTTCAGCTTCAGCAGTCAAGTGACGTGGCGCAACATTTACATGTCCTGCACACAAAGATATGGGGGTATTCAAGCTTTAATATTAGCAAGGAGAGGTACACCAAATATCTTAGCAAGTTTCTCATTCAAACAGTTCAAATAAAAATAAAACATATACCAGCAATTGCACGACCCCATTGATCACGTTCACATGCCACTGCCCATGCTAGAGTGTTGCCAGTAGTTGGCCTCGTGGTCACCAAAAGAATTAAATCTGCATTAGCAACACCCTCTGAAAAATTGAGACGATTGATTATTAGCAGCTCCTTTTGGTTACCTCGACAGGTCAAACGTAGCTAATCGAGAAAATGACTTAGCATTGCACAAACACCTTTTGGAACAAGTATACCTTCCACATATTCCCTTGGGAGTTGCACACCTCCATCTTGTCCACATGCAGAATATCCACTTAAACGCAAGTTCCCCTTTACAGGCTCAACAGCTAAGGCTCTCCTGAACCAGTCTGCTGTCTGCTCGAGAGCCTGCATTAGAATATCCACTTAAACGCAAGTTCCCCTTTACAGGCTCAACAGCTAAGGCTCTCCTGAACCAGTCTGCTGTCTGCTCGAGAGCCTGCATTAAGTGACCTTCGTATGTGAGTACATTTCAAGAGACACCCTTGAGTGGAACAGAACTCCATCCTTGGCATCAAACAAGCCATCACCCAAAGAATCAAATACGAGCAATTCATTTTAATTCACGACATAGGAACAAAAAATCATTTCCCACATATCAACAGTCTCCGGGTTTAGCAAAAAATTCTACCGGAAGTGTTGGTAATGTCTCTTTAACTACATTTGTGTGCATTTAGATCCTACTCTTTCTATTAAAGTGATATTTTGCAGTGCCATACAACTAAATGATAATTAAGTAAGAGTATAACCTTGCGAAGACGATGCTTTTTGTCCTCCCCAGCTATATCATCCAGTGTACAATTATACCAGCAATCACCATAAATGGGAGGATCCCCCTGTGGATTACAAGAAGGGTGACCAGAAAAAGAAGCACCCGTTGGTTCTCCCAGCTGGCAAAGGAAAAATAGAAACAAGAGAAAAAAATCTGACATTAATTCAAAAGAAATAACAACAGTTCAAGACAGAAATCACATTTATTGCATAAACTTACCTTAACAATATCACCAACATTCCGACAGTCTCTATCTGATGAATGACCAACAGCATCATAGTTCAAATAAATTCTAATCGGTAGCTTAGCATCATTATGCTGCCTTGGCAATTCAGATACTCCAAGTAACGCCCTTCCCCTGCGTTGATGGGACTTTGAAACACCAGACTCCTCATAGACCTGCCTCGAAACAGAATACACCTTGCAACCAGGTCTATTCCTTTGTTCAATTATCTGATCATGAATGCAAGAATGTGTTATTATCCCATTCCCCTTTTCAGCTCTTTGCCTCTGCAATTGGAGTTCTTTAGTTGTTGCATAAGCAACTTCCAAGAACAATAATATCATTAAAACCTGAAAGATTAACAAAATAAACACCTTCAGAAAAATCAAAAAAAATTAAATATCAAGTATATGCTTGAAAAAGATTTGTACAGTTATTGTGGATGTGGTTTGCGAGTAGAGAAAATACTATAAGAAATTTGGAAAAAAAAAAATTAAAAATTAAAAATTATAAGGAGCAGTTTATACCAAATAATTCGAAGAAAATTTGAAAGCCATAAGACTAAAAACCCAAAGCCTACTGCTTCCAAAATCCTCAACACAGCATTTATATACATAATTGGTTTTTTTTTTTTTTTTTTTAAATATATATATAAGATTTAACCTAGAAGGGGATGGGGGCGGGTGAAAGACGACTGCTACCATAATGATGGGTCAATTAAGCCAATAGTTGATTACAAGAAATAACAAAAATAAATAGAAAAGTAAATAACCCATCAATTTACAAGAAAGAAGAAGGGGGAAGAAACCAAAAAGGAATTTTGCTAATATGATAAAAATACAACTTTACCTACCTCAAAAAAACCATCAGTTCACAAATCAAAATAAACCAAAAAGGCCAAGATATGCAAGCCTTTTTCGGAATGGTGACAGACTGACAGTTCTAAAACCCGCACAATTTTTTCCATAATTTCTTTTCGGCATTTCCTCAGCTACTAAACGTACCTCAATAAAGTAAATGCTTACCTTTAATTAATACAATAATTTTAGTTAAAAAGGCCGAAGAAAAGAAATAAATCTTACCTTGACAAATATGACAGCAAAATTAAGCTTAAATCTTGGGTGTAAAGAAACTTCAGCACATCGGTTACACCGAATCCTTAACTCCATGAAACACTGGCGTTTAATGTTAACCACCTTGGTTCCATCAAATGCCCGTCAATTCTCCGATCGGCACCCGCAGGTGGAACAAATTCCACATTATAAATTACGCACAAAACTCAGAAATATTCAAAATCCTCACCTCCGAAAAATATCACTAAGATTTCAGCTTTTTGAAGTTCACTTCCAAAAATAGCAGCTCAATATACGTGTTAGAGGTTAATATACTGCTGTCGGTTTCACTGAAAAATATGACAATAAAATTTTGCTTCATAAGATTCGCAGTGAGAGAGGAAGAAAAATGGGATGAAAATTTGCTGATCTTAGTAAAGTAAGAATGGATTCGTGGGCGCTTTGGATACAATAAACAATTGGATTTTATAATATTATTGGAAATCGTACATATATATACATATATCTGGACAAGAAATAATATAAATATATTTTCTTTTTCTTTTTCTTTTTTAAATTCGAAAAATAAGAATAAATAAATACAGGGTATTGAGAAATGGGTCCTGAATTTTGGTGGAATTACCAAAGTACCTAACTCAGCTAAAGAAAGTTTCTTTACACCGGTTAATACCTAGAGTGATGAATTTAATAAGAACGATTTGGACTCATTAATAGGGGATTAGATCACATAATGGTAAACTTATGTTGACCAGCAAAGAATTTAAAATCACAAATAGTTAATGATGGTTAATCAAAAGTGTTGGTACGATTTGAACGATTTTGACATATTTTTTTAATTAAAACGTTTAGATGATTTAATTAAATTCAAAACCTAAACTAAATTAATAAAATAGTTCGAGATTTTCTCAAATGTAAACCTAATGATTTAGTTATAAAGTGAGGTTTCAACTTATATTTTCTCTTTAATGTTACTAGTTCATTTATTATTAAATCATTTTTTCTTTAATAGTGTTAATTTATTTTTGTCTTTGGGGTTTTTGCCTTCTTAATTGGGATCTTGTTTAACATGCTGATGCTGAAAGGTTTGTGACGTAGTTGCAGTTTTCTCTGCACTTTATTTAACTACAAATAAGGGTAACTTTCATTAGGAATTGAACTTTGAACTTTAAACTGCCTATTGAACAATAGTTAACAGAAGTCCTCATTTCGTCAAGAAAGGTACAAATATGAGCCAAAATACCGAGCCTAAAATTATAGGTCTTGAATGCACAATAACCACAAACGATAGTTGTATTTGCGCCAATTAACCTTTCATTTGGTCTCCTACTCAATATTTCTTAACTTGCTTGCTAGCTGGAATGTCAACGAGTCGAATAGAGCTAACTCACGAGCCAAAATTCAAGACTCGGTTTCAACTTGAGTAAAATTAAGTCGAGCTTTTTTGGCCCGATATTTGCTCGGCCAAAAAATGGAGGCCTAAACCGAACTTTTGACTCGAGCCTTGCCAAGCCGAGCCAATTTTTTTTATGCTCAGTTCATTCATTCTTTTTTTATTTTAATAACACATAGGCAGCTGCACGCTGCCTAATTTAAAGGCAGTGTGTAGGCTCTTTTATTATTATTATTTTCTTTTAATTTGTACCAGCTAGCTCAAGCTCGACTCAACACCCCTAGATGGGGCTTGGCCTGAGCTTGGGCTCGGTGAATCGAGCTGGACTGGCTCGGCTTAGACTTTTTCGGGCCAAGTCACGGGCAATCCGAGCCGGCGAGGCAAATTGACTTCGCTACATGCCAAATTCATTACATATGCCTCTTATCATTTTGTAGTTTTACATCATTTAGCCCATGTTTGGTGAGGATTAAAATCATATTTTTAGTATATTTTGATAAAAATTGTTGAAATGTGTGATTCAAAACTTGTGGATCTCATAAAATGTGTGGTTTAAATTAGTTGTTGACTTTGACTTAAATTAAAATCTGAATTTTAATTTGTTCCAAACAAGGACTTGAATGAATTACTGTGATTGATTGTATTTCAGGATTGATATTGATTCTTAGTATGTTTTCTTAATACACTTTATAAGATAATACTTTAACAACATTGTCTCTACAATCTTTAAACATCGTTTGGTTTCCGAATATATCAAATTGTAGAATGTAACTCTCCTACACTGTTTAAATCATTCTAGAATGCTAACGAACTCCATTATACAAATGGTAGGATAGGGCTAAGCAGTAATCTCGATGGAGACAACGTGTTGACCACACGCCCTAACATAGCCTTTCCCGCAAGAACATCCACAATAGATCCAATGCACTTGACAAGATCTCCTTCTTCAATAGTAGTATCACTACCAATGACCACAATCCCTTCAGTAGCAATATCACTTCCTTTGTGTGGAACTCCTTCTCTATGCAGTCTTCTCCACACGAGTCTCTATGTTTCTAGAGGATTCTACAATCCTCTCCAAAGTTTCAACAAGTACGAATGCCGCATACTTTTGTTGCCTAGTAGCTTTAGAGTCCATTTGATAGTATTTTTGCCTTTACTTTTTGTAAAATAGCTTTATCAGAAAGTTACCTTTGCTCCTCTAAAAAATCTAGACATGCAAAGCACTTTCAGAAAGTTATCTAAACATGTTAAAAAAAACAACCTTTTAATTTTAGAAACAACTTTTGACTTTTTAATAACCTTGTCAAATGAGCTCTTACTCTTTGGCTACTTCCTCATATCTAGCATTTAGCCCTTGTTTGATCCCATTATTTCAAAAAACATTTTTTTCTCTATCTTCTTTTCAATCACACGTCCTTTAATAAAATAATATTAAATATAAACCTAAATTATTATTATTATTTTTAACTATAAATTCTCTATCAATCTGCTATTTTAAAATGCATACTTCAATAAAATGAGGTTCAAACAGGCTCTAACTTGTAATTGAACTGGCTTGCCCTCAAGGCCATAATACCATAAGTCTAGCTTTCATCATATTCTTGAACCCCTAACAATGGCTCTATAGCGTCTAGCTTTTGGCCCCTGCCACATGGCTACCTTTTGACCTTTTCCACAATCCCTTGCAAGCGAAGACATATATCCTTAATGACTACTTGAATATCTTTGTGCACTAGTCAATTGCATTTGCAAGTTCGATTGTGACATGTCTCCAGCATGGCATGGTGCCTAGAGTATTGAAGTGATATGTATGTTCATAGGGCCACACGATGACTTAATAAAATTTAGACTTTTCTGTTGTTGGGTTGATTATGTAAATAAAAGTTGGCGATTACGTTTCTGGAACTGATTATGCATTTTTAGTTAAAGGTTGATGATCAACTTATACAAGGAAATACAACAAACTTGAGGAGATAACCTCAAAATTGATAAGGATTTATGGATTGAACTACACTAAGTCAAAAGTGAATTGGAGTGTTGGTTTGGAACAATATTTACTTGGATAATTATAATTTGTTTTATGATAAAGCAAACTATGAAACAAATTTACAATATTGAAGAGGAAAAGGCCAAAGACTGATAAATCTTAGTTTGGATGCTGGGTAGTTAGGTTTGGTTCTTTTGCTTACCTAAAACCAATTAATTTCAATATTTTTTTATACAAACTTTGACATTCTTTCTCGTCTATCATTTTCCAATTAAATTAACAATATTTAATTATCTAGAATACATAAATGTGGTTGCTTAACGACTATGATTAGAATACAGCTCACCAGTCTATCAAATTGAGATTTAAATAATGAATAGAAATTTTAATTATATAATTAAGATTCCTTATCGATTAATTGGTGCATGAATTATTATATGATTAAAAGCAGCAGATAGGTCTATCACCTTTTATCCTCCGTGGATTATTTACATTTATTTGCTTGTGCGTGGGTTCTTTTGAATCAGACTCAATTTTAAAATTTTTATATACGAAATTGGATGTGAAGTTCCTTAAATTATGCATGAAAAACAAGGGTTACACTTGCTAGGTCAAAAGGCTAGAAGAAATTGTATTCTTTCGTTTCAAATTTTTTTATTGTTTTTTTGGTTTTTTGCTTTGAAAATGGGAATCATTTTGATGTTATTTTCAGAAAATAAATTACACTACGATAAGGAAAAGAAAACTAAAATTCTTCTACCAAAAGTAAAATTTATGTCAAATGGACCCCTTATAGTTGATAATTAAGGGAGATACACTCATATAACTAACAATCCTGCTACAATGACTGAAAATGGTTGACAGAGGGGGGTGACCGATTCTCACAATGGCGGGACGCACTTCTTTCATACTTTTTTATTCAAGCGGAACCCATGCGCTTATGAGATGATGTCAACCATTATGACAAAAAAATTTAGACAAAGCAGCAAAATTCTATTACTAATGACAAAATCAACATTCTCTTAGTTAGATTAGGC
Organism: Olea europaea var. sylvestris; assembly: GCF_002742605.1. Lineage (NCBI taxonomy): Eukaryota > Viridiplantae > Streptophyta > Magnoliopsida > Lamiales > Oleaceae > Olea > Olea europaea. The sequence goes on along the minus strand of NC_036243.1, from coordinate 19,404,297 downwards.
CAATTTTCTTGCTTTGAAGAAAGAACCGGGGATTGCGTATTCAAAAATAATTCTGTTATAGACGTTTGAGTACAACTAAGTTAAGCTCAAATCAGATACTTTACCCCTCAAGAGAAGATAATATCAACCCCTTTGGGTTGGTAATCTGCCATCTTTTGCAATTCAAGAAAAGAGGAAATTTCCCATTAAAGATCATTTAGGATAAGAAAATGAAAAGCGACCAAAGTTTTTACAACTTATTAAAATGACTTTCACATATAAAAATCTGAGTCTAATCCCTTGCAACATCGATTAGTTGTAGACATTGATGGATTATGAGTCCAAGAAAAGGACAGTAGCTACCAGTGGGCAAAAATGTTAATATATCTTGTGCAATTGGTTTTATTATTAATATTGCATTGTCTGTCATTTCAACGTTGGCTAACTTGTCAAAGCTGACCACAAATCGAGTGAAGGATTTACAACTTGACAAAAAAGTTGTAATGATTGAGTACTTAGGAGTTTAGCTTGACGAAAAATTGAGTTGCTCAAGTACAAGCTTGATTCACATAAAAGGTCAAGTTGAGCAAGCTTACAAATGAGCAATCCCAATGTACAATAAGATCAACTTCCTCATAAAGCTTTTCAACAAAAAAATAAAAAATAAAAAAAATTCTGCCCCAGAGGACCTTAAGAATTGTAGAGGGATTAAGGGTAATTGGCACAAAATGTCCCTACCTTTCAAACTTATTGTGGAAAACGTCATTATCTTTTATTTTTTAACATTTTTGCTCTTATTTCAACATTTCGTTGTGCTGAAGGTCTTTTTCACTGTTTTGGAGCGTAAAATGATAATTATACCCTCTTATTTAAAACAAAAATAAAAAAAAGAGAAAAATTCAGAACAAATTGCAACCCTATCCCTAAACTTTTAAAAGAGTGCAAATGAGTGCCCAATACTTAAAATATTCAAAATAACAAAAAAAAAAAAAAAAAAAAACACACTTTCTCTTCTCTTCCTCCCACTTCCACTGCCACCTTTCAAGCCAAAAAATTTCGGCCAACCACCGTCCAAACCATCGGATCTCCATACCACCTGAAATCCCTCACTCCCTCTACACATGCCACCCAATGAGTTTCCATTAATTTCATTCTAATGGTACAAATTCTCCTTCGCACAGGTTAGGTTTCATTTCTCGATTTCTGAATGAATAACCATGTCCAGGCAACAATGGGGAAGACCTATATGCTCATTTGATGCGCCATGAGGTGTAGGTACCTCAAGTGGTGGTTCGCGATCATAGGTCCCACCACCGGCGTAAAAAAAAATCGCCTGAAAGCTGCTTAGCGAGTGTGTTCGAAGCTCAGCCGGCTGGGCTTGATTGTGTGCATTAAAGGATGTTTGAGGACCATGGACATGAGCGTTTTAGTGTGTAGAATCGATATGGAGGTTGTGTAGCATATGGGTGTCGTCGGAAGTGAAGATTCCAACCACTGTTTGTTGCGTGAGTAACCTATTTTGGCTTGAATTTCTAGGCAAATTGATTGGAGTTATGACCGGATCTTGGGTGGGTTGCGAAGAGGGAAGTGAGGGTTTTAAGGTGTTATGTTAGTCCGACCAAAGTGGCGGTTGTGCAGGGCATGGGTGTCGCCGAAAGTGAAGATTCCGGCCACTGTTTGTTTTATGGGTAACCTATTTTGGCTTGAATTTTGGGCCAAACTGATTGGAGTTATGGCCGAATCTTGGGTGGGCTATGAAGAGGGAAGTGTGAGCTTCAAGATGGTATGTTGGTCACGTGCCCAAGGTGGTCGGAGGGTAGAGTTTTGGTGGTCCATAAGTGGTGATTTTAAAATCTTAGTTGTGATGGATTGAAGGAGTCTTGGGGACTCATTTGCACTTTTTTAAAAGTTTAGGGGTAGGGTTGCAATTTTTCTCCTTTTTTTGTTTTTGTTTGAAATAAGAGGGTATAATTGTTATTTTACGTTCTAAAACAGTGAAAAGGACCTTCAGCGCAACGAAATGTTGAAATAAGGGCAAAAATATCAAAAAATAAAAAGTAAGGATGTTTTGTACCAATTACCTGAGGGATTAAAGGAATTTCTTTGTTTTTACTTTCCAAATAAATCCTCTTAACATCTAATGATAAACATTGATACACACACATATATAAGGAGAGAGAGTTGTTAATTAGTCATGACCGGGAACTGATAGGGTAGATTTATTTATATTATAAAGAATTAATTGGTCAATTGCAAAACTTTTTATTTTGAAAAGTGGATCGTTTCAATTTTGATAAAATTGCCTTATTCACTATTGCAAAGACTAGGTATGCTGCCAATGTAAAGACTACAAAGCAATAGTTTTGATATAATTATTCACATAATTAATAACCTAGAGAAGAATAGCAAGATCAAGTCCATGTTTGGTGAAAATTAAAATCAAGATTTTAAATTAAGTCAAAGTCAACAATTAATTTTAACTATAAATTTTATAAGATTCATAATTTTCAACCACACATTTCATAAATTTTTATTACAATTTACTGAGAATTTGAATTTAATCTCCCATCAAACAAGGGCCAAATAAAGCAACCGCTTTCTGATAATTAAAAAAAAAAAAAAATCAATTGACCAAAACAAGAAATTGTGAAGAAAGAAATGAACCTTACTATAACAGTAAAAAGCTCCCCGGACAGTTCTTTGGGACATTTCCGATATGCCAACCCTAGTTTAAGGAAAAAGTTTACTTTTGCACACACATATATAAGGAGAGAGAGTTGTTAATTAGTCATGACCGGGAACTGATAGGGTAGATTTATTTATATTATAAAGAATTAATTGGTCAATTGCAAAACTTTTTATTTTGAAAAGTGGATCGTTTCAATTTTGATAAAATTGCCTTATTCACTATTGCAAAGACTAGGTATGCTGCCAATGTAAAGACTACAAAGCAATAGTTTTGATATAATTATTCACATAATTAATAACCTAGAGAAGAATAGCAAGATCAAGTCCATGTTTGGTGAAAATTAAAATCAAGATTTTAAATTAAGTCAAAGTCAACAATTAATTTTAACTATAAATTTTATAAGATTCATAATTTTCAACCACACATTTCATAAATTTTTATTACAATTTACTGAGAATTTGTATTTAATCTCCCATCAAACAAGGGACAAATAAAGCACCGCTTTCTGATAATTAAAAGAAAAAAAAAAATCAATTGACCAAAACAAGAAATTGTGAAGAAAGAAATGAACCTTACTATAACAGTAAAAAGCTCCCCGGACAGTTCTTTGGGACATTTCCGATATGCCAACCCTAGTTTAAGGAAAAAGTTTACTTTTGACGCGTGAAGTTCACTTTTACATGTGAATGAGCATATTCATGCAAAGATAAAAATAATAAGTTACTTATTGTACAAGTAATGCACTAACTTTAATGACTGAAAGGGTTCATTTGGCAACATTTTTAAAAACTCAAATATTATTTTTAAAATTAAGAACTCATTTGACAGAATTTTTACTTTTACTTCTACTCTTATAGAAATGCTTTCTCAATAAGTTACCTTGATTGATGTTTAGAGACTAAATTTTAAAGCTTTAAGAAGAAATCACATTAGGCAACATCCTTTAAAAAAATTTAACTAGAAGAAGCACTTTTATGAAATTGACTAAATGAGTCTAATAGCAACTTTTAAGTTTCAAAAACTCTTTTTGACTTCACAAAATACATGTTAAACGAACCCTAAGAATATACTTTTGAACATTTTGAATAATTTTCAAAAAATATTTTATTTAATTAGAAGAGTTTTTAAAAAAAATTGACCTAGCTTACTTATAAAAAACTTTTCTACAAAAAGTAGTAGTAAAAATAGAAACATTATCAAACGAACCCTCAATATAAGTGACTTACATTTACAAGTAGTAAAAAGAAAGTAATTTGTATGTTTGAAAATATAGATTCATTTAAAACTAAGTTTAATTTAAATCTATACTTGGTCGAGCATGCCTAGGGATGGCAGTGGGCCGAGCCGAGCCCGTTCGGCTCGTTAACCCACGAGCTCGGCTCGTTGCTCGTGGGCGGGCTCGGCCCACGAGCGGCTCGCGAGCTCCTAAATTTTTTTTTCTTTGCAAATTTTTCAAATTTTATTGATAAAATTTTATTTTTTCCCATATTTTTGGGCTAGCTGGCTCGTGGGCTCGACCCACGAGCCGCTCGTCGAGCTCGGGCTCGTCATTTAACGAGTCCGAGCAGCCCACGAGCCGAGTTTTGATGAGCCAAGTCGAGCCGACGAACCGCGAGTCGGCTCGGCCCAATTGACATCCCTAAGTATGCCCAAGCAATGAATAAGGGGAGGTTGCTTCCTATTCTACACGACGGCTCAGTCCAATTGACATCCCTAAGCATGCCCAAGCAATGAATAAGGGGAGGTTGCTTCCTATTCTACACAATTTTCTTATATTTTGTACATTTTCCCAACATTAACCATTCATAAAAAGCAGCTCTGTTTAAGCAGGCATAATTTCACCTGTACATGCAATAATAAATGGTGGGATCCCCAGATCTCCCTACTGCTATAAATCAGGGGCAATGACTGGGTAGTGTAGCAAATAGTGATTGGGTATTGTGTGTTTTTTCTTAAAATATTCAATCATGTATTGATATGTATCTTATCTGTCATTAAGAATGTCATTATAACAAAATTTTAAATGAATATTAAGCCCTACTAAATTAAAAACAAACGTGACACTATCCTTCCATTAATTAACAGAGGGCTTTTGCCAAACGAACAGGCCCTCGACGTCCAGGGCCCTATCCCCCAAGAATAGTTCTTAACAGAGTGCACGTAACCCTTTTTTTTTTTTTTTAATAAATCATTATTTTCTAAAAAGTTCATCCAAAAAGGACATAAAATTAAAGTGTGGGGGAATAGAGACAAGACTTTAAGTGCTAAAAAGCTCATGTAGAAAAGGACTTAGAATTAAAATGCTAGGCTAGATTTTAAGGGCATAAATAAGTACGATCGATCCTTAATGCAAGACATAAGGTTGCACATAGGGATGACGAAAAAATAAAATAAAATAAAATAAACTAGGATGGTCCCCCACTTTACCCCGTTACACTTTAATCTATTTTAGGTGTTGGGCAAGGAGACAAAAATACTCGATCGGATGATGCATGAAGATGGTTATCCCGATCCTAATTCGTCCCATTGCCATCACTAATTGCATGTGACCTAATAAATATGAGTATAATTGAAATGGAAATTGGTCTGATGCACTGGGTTGGGAATAATTCTTTAACTTGATTTGAGATGATATATGATGGATTGTTTTAGTGCTATAAGCTATTGTTAGATTTCAAATATTGATAGGTCGAGTGGGAGAAAGGCTAGAGGAAAGCTGAAAAGGATGGAGTGTATGTAGCTCAGATGTGCGGCCATGCAGTGTGCATCGTTACATTGGAAATGCAGGTCGCTGCCAAGGAGCTCAAGTTTGCTGTCCTTGTGCAATGAAGAGAGAAGAGAGAATATGTAATTTTCATTTCCTTAGCTTTTAGACTTAAACATTTTTCTTTCTGTAACTCGTGTGCTTGCGCCCCTTGGAGGCACATTGTTTTTCATTTCCAATTGTAAAGTCATCGCCAATAAAAGAACACCCCTTTTTAGGACTTTGTCTCAAGAGGTTTGTCCCTTACATAATCGTCTGATCCTTTTTAATTGTTAGCGACTAACCCGCGCGAAACAATTTGGCACGCCCGGTGGGACAGTGGTGTTAGGTGTTGAAAGTACAAAAGGAGAAACAATATGCCTCAGAGATCCGATAAGGAAGCAGCAAGTCAGGGAGGAATCCAGTCTGTAATCGAGCGATATGAGGAGCAGCATGCCTCTCCACGAACAGATGGACAAAATCAAAGCAGTAACAGTCGTTACGAACCAATGACGGAGTTGAGTCCTCGAACCATGCGTGCATTACTTGGAGAACTCACGCAAGACGTCGTTGAACAGGTAAATCTTCGAAGTATTCATAATATGGAAAGATTTACACAAAATGGGAATGCACACTATGATAACATGGCCAAACAACTAAAGACGTTGAATGAAACAATGAACAAGTTAGTAGGCCAAATATGTCAACCAGCTATACCTCTTACAAATCACTTTCAAATTAGGACAATTGCAGGACATAATCCCTCGGTCCTAAATCCGAGTCAAGGGGTAGAACCACTTTCTGGTCTCTCTACTTCAAACCAAGGGGGTACTACAGTACCAAATCAAAGCAATGGTAGTGGTATGCCTAACTTGGGGGGTAATCCAAACGTGAGAGATAATGTCCTAAACAATGGACAGAATATTCCACGTGGTAACGAGGGAGTAGATGTTCAGGCTAATGGTAATGGTCCTAATCATGGTAATTTTGTTGCCAATCAAGGACCAAACATCAGGCCTCATGCAAACCAACCGGTTAACCAACCTGTAGGAATTCCATATGACCCCAACGTCATGTTGAAGAACCAGATTATGGAAATCGTACAGGATCAGATGGCTTTTGGGGTGCGTCCCGTCATTAGGCTGACATACACAAAGCCATATCCTGATTGGGTAGATCAAGCATATCCATGGCCTAGAGGATACAAAGTGCCAGAATTCTCATTGTTTACCGGTTTAGGAGAGGTGTCTACTCTAGAACACATAGGGCGATTCACATTGCAAAGTGGTGATGTAACCAATTACCATAAAATGAGACTTTTCCCTAGTTCGTTAACAGGAGTAGCTTTTTCCTGGTTCATCAAATTGCCAGCGAACTCTGTTCAAACATGGCAACAATTGAAACAGTTGTTTCACGCTCAGTTTTATAAAACTGAGTCTGAAGTCACTTTGGTCGATTTGGCGAATTTACGTCAAATGCCAAATGAATGGGCAGAAAGTTTTCTCCAAAGGTTCAAGACAGCAAGAAGCAAGTGTTTTGTAC
>NC_036243.1:19394994-19396600 GCF_002742605.1 Olea europaea var. sylvestris | reverse complement strand
TGAGCGATAAGCACAAATTGCCAAATCCTGAACAAATTAAGGGTAAAAAATATTGTAAATGGCATAATGCATGGTCACATCTGACTAACAATTGATTGGTTTTTCGTCGTGTATTGCAGGATGCTATTGAATCAGGACGAATTACGTTCGATGATAAGAAAAAGATGGCAGTGGACGAGAATCCTTTCCCACAGCCACTTGGAGTAAACATGGTAACATCTGGATTCAAGAACAAGTTACCAAAATTCAAATTGGTCGTAGATGACGGAGAAGAAGATCCTAGACCACATCCCAGCGTCTTTGAACGAATCAAAGGAAAAGAACCAAAAAAGGACAAAGACGTCCTGTGTGCAAGGTGTAAAAGGGAAGTAAATGGAAACACGGAGAAACCAGAGACATGGCAGCATCCTCATCGCCCTGCCTTCTTCCCAAACATTCAGCCTGGTAGAGGGCGAGGTACATCATTCTATAGAGGACCGCCTTTTGAAAGGCAGTTCAGACCAGCAGATACTGGAAGACCGCAACCTCGCCGGCCAAATGTATGGCATTCATTCCAGTACAGTGCAGTAAGGGCAATACCCTTCGATGAGATGACTAGGACCCAACAAAGGCGTTTTCAACGAAACTACGGATGGATGATGAGGCAGCAACAAGGAATGCCACATCCTAAAGCGCCTATACTACTCAAAGTAGCCAATCAAAACGTCCTCAAAGGTAGTAAAGAAATCGGTACAGATGAATCAATGAAGGAACTGCCAGAAACCTCTTCTGGGAGATCAAGGTTTGAGAGGGACAAGAGGGATGAAGAAGATCCAGATCAGCCCCTTGCTATCCAATTCGGTACGTTGCCTCCGGTCGTGGCCAATAATTACCTACTAACCAATGAATTCAAGAATAAGGAAAAGGAAGAAGAGAGGGAGGACAACGAAGGAGAAGCCTGCGTGTTGGCATGTGAAGAAGGCCAGACTTCTGGAGAGGCCTACAACGACGAGAAAGACGATGGGATGACGGACATTGAAGAAGAAATCGATCTAGAAGCAGAAAGGAAAAAGAGAGGAGTATCGCGCAATACTCTGTTTAAGCAATTACGTCAAGAGGGAGTTCGCGAAGTAGACTTGTTGAGGGAGCCATCTGGGCGTCCTTTCGATTTCTACGTGCTATACGGGACACCCAAAAGGAAGAAGAGAGTGCCTCGCTCTGAAAAGTATGGGTCACCTCCAAGAATAATGCCCCCTCCCACAGGTTGGATAACTGATGAGGAAGCATTAGAAAAAAGTAAGAAGGAAGTTCAGGAGACAGAGGATCAACGTGACATACTACACGTCGACTTATCACAGGGGGATAATTCGACAGAAAACAAGCAAGAGGTAGAAATAGAGGCTGCCGAAAAGGTTATTTTTAAACGGCTAGCCATGAAATTGACTAAACACTTGAGGCCGTTATACGTTAAAGCTCTGGTTAACGGCGTCCCAGTGGTAAAAGTGCTTGTCGACAATGGAGCAGCTATAAACACCATTCCATCTAGAATGATGAGGAAGTTCGTAAAAATAGAGGGTGACATGATTCCTACAAAAGTCATCCTCACTAGCTTCAATGGAGGAGCAAC
>NC_036243.1:19393413-19394812 GCF_002742605.1 Olea europaea var. sylvestris | reverse complement strand
GCTTGATTTTTTGGAATGACAAAGGCGAGGCAGAGGTGGTACAGGCCGATCATAGGCCTTTTGTCGCGGAAGCAAACTCGGTGGAAAAGTTTATGTACGAAGGAAACTATGGACCTGTCAGAGTAGTACAAGACGGGAAAGAAACTCAGGTTGTCGCGCAAAACGAAGAACCATTCTCAGTGGACGCACTCACTGAGATGTTCAAATAGACGAGGCCAAATATAGTTGCCCTGGAAGAGCCAGTAATTGGCAAAAGAATAGTTAAGGAGTCTTGAATGGACTTTAAGTTACAAAAACAAATGGCCGACATTCAGGCCTTCAAAGCCAGACTGATGGCTTTCAATAAGGAATGCAATGACAAAGCGAAGGAAGAGACTGCCCTAAAAGCGTTGAAGGACAAGTTGGCAGTATTCGAGTTAGAGCAAAGCATTGGCCGAGAAGTCAACAAGGTGGACTGTTTGGAAGAGGAAGTACTTACAAAAGAACTGGACGACGAAGTGATGCGGATTGTCAAACCTGGATACGCTCAAGCACAAGACCCTCTGATCAAAGTAAATATTGGCGATGAAGGAGAAGATCACCCAACGTTCATCGGCCAGATGCTCGATCAAAAGGTTAGTAACAAATTAATCGCTTTGTTAAAAGAGTAGAAAGATTGTTTTGCTTGGGAATATGAATAAATGACTGGTTTAGATAGAGACTTGGTGGAACACAGGTTACCAACTAAGCCTAATTTTAAACCTCATAGGCAACTTCCTAGGCGTTTTGCTCCTAATGTACTCCCTGAAATTAAGAAAGAGATAGAGCGATTATTGAAAGCAGGTTTTATAAGAACAGCCAGATATGTTGAATGGTTGTCGAATATTGTGCCAGTACTAAAAAAGAATGGTAAACTAAGGGTGTGTATAGACTTTAGGAATTTAAACATAGCTACACCCAAAGATAAATATTCAATGCCCACGGTGGATTCTTTAGTAGATTCAACTGCCGGACATGTCATGTATTCGTTCATGGATGGGTATTCAGGATACAATCAAATTTATATAGCTAAAGAAGACATACACAAAACTGCCTTTAGATGCCCTGGGTCTCTAGGATGTTTTGAATGGGTGGTTATGTCTTTCGGCCTAAAAAATGTAGGGACAACTTATCAAAGGGCAATGAATTTAATTTTTTATGATATGATAGGCAAGTTTGTTGAGGTGTATGTAGACGACATAGTAGTCAAGTCTATTAAAGAAGAGGACCATTTCGAACAGTTAAAATGTTCGTTTGAACGAATGAGGCACTATAAGTTAAAGTTGAATCCCTTGAAGTGTGCATTTGGTGTTAATGCAGGGAACTTTCTTGGTTTCTTAGTACACAAGAGAGGGATTGAACTTGATAAAAATAAAGCGAA
>NC_036243.1:19368842-19392771 GCF_002742605.1 Olea europaea var. sylvestris | reverse complement strand
GATCAAGTAGAACTTCAATGCGTTAATAGGATATATAACGATGTGGCAAATGAGTTAGCCCAAATGGCTTCAGGGTACTCGAAGGTCTTGAATTGGAAATCTACTTGTGACTATGGAACCATATTGCCCGTAACTCAAAGAAGGGCGAGAAAAATTGAACTTCACTGTATGCAAGATGGAGATACAGTGGATTGGAGAACAGAGATTAAAGGGTTCCTTAAAGAACCTAATGGAGGGATTAGTAGGAAAACAAAGCTATGTTTGCTGAATTACACACTAATAGACGAAGAGTTGTTTAAAAAACGCTCTGATGGTGTATTACTAAAGTGTGTAAGTTTGCAAGAAGCCAAGACGATCATGGCTGAAGTGCACGAAGGGATATGTGGAGCTCATCAAGCTGGCCAAAGGATGAGATGGTTAATTATTAGGAGTAGATATTTTTTGCCAAAGATGGGAGAACTATGCGTTCAGTATGCAAAAAGTTGTTTAGCATGCCAAAAGCATGGTCCAATACAAAGGGCGCCAGCACGAGAGATGACACCTATTATTAAACATTGGTCGTTCAAAGGTTGGGCGATAGATCTGATAGGGAAGATCTATCCTCCATCGTCCAAGCAACATACTTTTGTTATAGTTGTAACTGACTATTTCACCAAATGAGTAGAGGCGGTACCTTTGAAAGAAATCACCCAGAAGAATGTTATAGAGTTTATCCGTGATCACATTATTTATAGGTTTGGAATTCCACAAACCTTAATGGTAGATCACGGAACATCTTTGAATGGGGATCAAGTGAACAACTTTTTGAGAGAGTTTGGAATTAAATTAGTAAACTCCACACCATACTACACTCAATCCAACGGACAAGCGGAATCTTCTAATAAGATTCTAAAAAATATCATCAGAAAGATGATAGATGAAAACGCCAGAAATTGGCACGAATGTTTGAACAAGGCCTTATGGGTTTATAGAACATCACCTCAGTCAAGTACCAAAGTTACTCCTTTCCAACTTGTTTATGGACAGGAGGTCGTTTTGCCTATGGAAATCAACGTGTAATCTATTCGAGTGTGCTTGCAACATAAGTTGAATGATGATGAGTATGCCGAATCACTAATTCAAAACTTGTTGAGTTTAGACGAATTAAAGTTGGACGTCTTAGATAGGTTGCAAGTTCAAAAGCAAAGAATGGCTAAGTCTTATAATAAAAAAGTTATAGCCAAGTCGTTCAGCCTGGGTGAACTAGTTTGGAAGACAATACTCCCTTTGGATAGCAAAGATCCAAAGTATGGGAAGTGGTCGCCCAATTGGGAAGGACCATACAAAATAAACAGTGTGTTGCCCAATGGGGCGTACCACTTGGAAGATTTAGACGGCACCAAGCACGTAAAATTCATTAACGGCAAATATTTGAAAAAATATGTTCCTTCTTTATGGGAATGCGAACAGATAAAAACATAACCAAACATTTTGAACGATCAAAAGATAAATAAGGTCAGAGCGAAATACGTTCGAATAAAGTTCTTTATTATCAAAACGTTCATTACAAGAATACAAAAGATACAAATAATGGACGTGCTACAAAATACAACTAAAGTAAGATGATCTCCCGGTTGATCGCTGAGTAAACTTCACATCGCCTTCCTAAATGTATCGCTGCAATGGTGGGATTGCCGAGTAAGAGGGTGTATTGGCCTCACCACCTTCCTAAATGCATCGCTGCAATGGCGAGCAAAAAGGTTGAGAAGCACTCTCAGCAAGCAAAGTGGCCCATAAGCAGCCCAAAAATTGTTTTATATCATTGACTCCTTGTGAAGAACAAAGAGACGATGTGAAGAATTTTGCAGGAAAGAACTTCGCTGCTGGCCAGAAAATATTTCCTATACCTCCCATACCAAAGGTGACATCAAGGTAAATAGTAAGGTGGGCGGACTAAACAGTCCATTTTTGGATCAGATTGATCGTCAGAATGCCAAGAAATGGCAGCAAATTGGTTTCGAAGAAGAAAATGAAGAGATGAAGATAGAAGATGAAAAATACGAAGCATTTATAGGGGTGAAGATGAAGAGACAGAATATGAACAGCCACATTTCTATCTAATAAACGGAATTAAATAGCCCAAAGTCTTGGGAAAAGTGATGAAAATATCAAAAGGAAATGGACAAGATTCTTAGTGCAAAGCAGTTAAGTGTTTAAAGAATTGATGACTAAAAAATAAACGTCAAATAAATGCACAAGAAGTTAATGTTCATTAATGATGAACAAAGTTACAAAGGGAAAAATCGAATTACAAAAGAAAAAAGACATCGCATGTCTTAATTACAGTCTACCCCATATGGAACGAATTCGTTCCCTAAGTTTTTCCCAATCCTCGTTCTGTCGAGAGGAAGTGATGTTCAATTCAGCCGCGACGTCATCATCATCAACTTCCAACTTCTTGTACTGCTCGACCAAGGACTTAGTTCACTCAATTCCCTGGGAGGCTTGCGCTTTTTAGCAGCCATCCTCGCCCTACAGTCGTCCATTTTAGCTTGAAGTTCCCTCATTTGAGCAGCCAAGTTAACCATCAAAGAGTCTTCAATCATGACTTCGGAAGAGATTTCTTTCAACTCGTCCTCAGCCTTGTTAATCTCCATACGCAAAGACTCTTTCTCAACTACGGCTCGAAGATATTGAGTACGCTTGGCCTTTAGTTCAGCATTCTTGGCCAGCATAGAAATGACCTCGGAGTGGATGACCTTCAACGTCGCTTTAAAGTCGGCAGCAAGATTGAGCGACGGAAGCGTCAGTGCTTGCTCCAACTTCGCACTCAAGTGCTCAAGTTCATCCTTGTGTCTGGCAGCACTAGCCCTTCTAATATCCATATCCATGAAGGATACGTACTCAAATACCGACTCCTTCAGGAATTTCAAATCTTCTTCTGAAGAAGCAGCAGGACAATCAGATGGAGCAGAACGAGGCATCTGGACTTGCCCCCAGGAAGCGAACAAATCTTGGATAGAACGCACAATCCTGTCAGCATCCTGCAAAGGAAATTGCCAATATTAAAGATGCTCACTATAACGAACAGAATAGAAATAGAAGTGAAGCAAAGACTACCTCATCAACAATCGTAGAAGATGGCGCGCCCTCAGCCAAGCTTGCCACCAACGACTCATCCATTCGTGAGGACTTCCCCTTGTTCGAGCGAGAAGATGTTACCACAACGGGCGGACTTATAGGAGTATCTGCAAAGCTCAAGAGTAATAAATCAGAAACCAACAGCACGAGCAAAGGTGAAACATCAAAAGACTAAATTACCTTCTGCTTCGATGATTGGGGGGTTGACGTCCTGGCAAGAAGGTGGCTCATCCATGGGTTGTGATGAGGATCCCGGGACTGAAGATGTCTCTTTAAGCACGGCCCCCTCATCAACCGGTTTGGATGAAGTAGCCTCAGCAGAGGATGATGGAGCAGAAGCTGTCGATGTCAAAGTCTTTAAAGGAGAGGCTAAACTTTTCTGAGAAATCCAAAAGATCATCAGCACACAGAAAAGTTTCAAGTGTGGAAAAGTATACTTGTAAGTAAACTAATTTAATTACCTTCCTCCTGACAATAAAAGGGGCATCATCATCATCATCGACATCATCCTCCAGAATGGGAGACGCTGAGACTGGCCGTTTGCGTCTTGGAGCACTCTTGGCCGTAGTAGGCTTGGCAGGGAGGGAAGAAGATGGACGAGCAGATTGTTTAGTGCGACGAGAAGGAGAGGGGCTCCGAACAGACAAAGGAGTGACCAAAACAGGAGGAGGAGAAGAAATACTCGGTTGGTCTAATGAATGAAAGGCACGATTGGCATTAGTCGCAAATAATCTGCGCTTCACCGATGGCCAGAGTTGTTCAAAAAGAGGGTGAATGGCGTGGCTAGAATTGAAAGGGGCCAATGAAAAATGACTGGTTAAAAGGAGATTACGAGCATCTATAGCCTCTGCCTCCGCTTTAGTACTGGTATGAAAACGGTCAACTAAGTTCTTTGAATAGCAAGGAGGAACAGGCCAAGTTTGGCCAAAACCAAGTTGGCGAGCAAAAAATTGTGGAGCATAAATCTCTACCCCTGCCTTGGCATTAGTCCCAGTTAGAATATCATGAAATAGATCCCTCCTGATTAAAAACTGAATCCAAATGAGCAGGGAGGTGCTCGCGCTATCTATGGTGGAAGGGGGGTGTACATAGTTTGGAGTCAAAAAAGGAGGAAAAGGAAAAAAGGAAGAGATTGAATCCAAAGAATAAAAGAATGAAAAAATGTCCCTTCTGGACATATTTACAGGAGTTAAGGGCTCCATGGCTAGCCCGTAACAGCTAGCAGAAGGGCGAGAAATGGATGGAGCACCAAGCGATGGAAAATAGGATCTCAACCACAGTTGAGTGAACCAAAAAGGTCCACTGCTAGTGGGAGATGCACCATTCTTCAATTGAGCTTGAAGAGAGGCCATGCCTCTATAAAGGGCAGCCAAAAATAAAGAACATAAATTCAAAGGCCTGCCACGCGCCAATTCGTGCGCTATAGGTAAATAACTCAGAGAAGGCTTTATACTTGGCACGCACAAAACATATTTACAAAGCCAAACTAAAAGGAAGGTCACTCGCTCAGTATGGGTAGGGTCAGCGCTCGAATGATTGTGGAGGGTCTGCAGGCTTGAATAAGAATTGGTGTAGTTTTTACCAAACTTTGGGGCGCCACCAGAAACTAAGATACCAGGAAAAATGGTATCGCCCAAAGGTGGCAGATTCACCAGGGCCCCAACATCCCTTAAGGTAATAGACATGGGGCCAAGAGGGAAAATAAAGGTGTTATACTCAGAAAACCAAAAACTCAAAGCAATTGAAAAGAGTGCTGAATCGAAAGTAGGGGGGCGGATAGAGATTTCCAACAAATCAGAAATCCTAGCGCTATCAAAAAGTGCCTTAGTAGGACCATGACCCACAAGGCGAGCATGCCACCTACGAAAAGCTACATCAGATTTAGGCCAAGTGCGAATACCTCTTTCGTGAAGTGGCCCCAGCGGCAGAGAGTTTAGAAAAGGAGGGCCATGAGTGCAAGGAAACAGCTGACCCACCGCCGCCTGTTCAACTGCCTCCGCATTGTTGAAGAAAGGACCCAAGTAAAACTCATTACGTTCAACGTCGGCGGGCGCGAGAAAACTTGGGGTTATGTATGGGCGACTCAGAAGTCTCTAAAAGTCATCAAAACTAAAGGAATCGCTAGCTTGAGATTGTGAAGCAGCCATTGGAGAAGGAACGAAGCTTTTCAGGGTTACGTAGCAAGGAAGCAAAATATGAACAGTGAATCGTGAAAGAGACGCAAAAAATATGAGGCGTGGTTTGGTAGCAGTGAAATGGCGTGTTTGGGGTTTATAAGGGTTTGCAAAACGACGCACCTTTTCAAATTATAGAAGGAAACAATGATTGAAATTATTGGAAATTTCGAATGTTGCTGGAAACACAAAGTGAATATGGCAACATTCAATAATTATTATTAATTCTGCCATATTGGGGGGTAACTGTTGACACATAAAAATTCAATCCAAATCGAACAGCCCAAGGAGTGAAGCCTAATTGGAGGATCCCCAAATCAGATAGCCCAAAGAACGAAACACAATCGAACAAATCAAGATGAAGGCCCAAATAAGGAGGCCCAAGAATGCGGTAACGCCATCGTCCAAGTTTGTAAGTCGCCCAGAATCTGAACGAATAGAGTGTCATACGGTCGCCCAGAACTGTTACTCTATTCTCGCCCAAACCTTCAAGTCGCCCAAGGTATTAACAAACATAACGCGTCGTGGTTATCAAGAAGTGCAGTTATCAAAGCAGTTATTAAAGCAGCCCTATCACGTTCCACGATTCAAAGAATTTAATCGAAAGCGGTTAAACGATGAAGGGTAATAACAGCAGTTAAAAGGCAGTTTTCATAACAAGGTGCCCATTATGAAGAAAGTGGGTAGTTATAGGACGATCAAGCAGTTTTCAGAGTAGTTGATCATAAAGAGATCGTCTATGAAGTATAAAAGGGAGAAAGGACATAGAAGTATGGACCGAATCCAAAACTCTCGAACAGAGAATATGTAATTTTCATTTCCTTAATTTTTAGACTTAAACACTTTTCGTTCAGTAACTCGTGTGCTTGCGTCCCTTGGAGGCACATTATTTTTCATTTCCAATTGTAAAGTCATCGCCAATAAAAGAACACCCCTTTTTGAGACTTTGTCTCAAGAGGTTTGTCTCTTACACAATCATCTGATCCTTTTTAATTGTTAGCGACTAACCTGCGCGAAACAGGTGCCTATACTTCCAGAGGTTATGTCCATTCGTGTTTGAGTATCATTCACTATACATATGGTTTGAAATTGACAGAAGAATAGATAAATATCCCCTAGTACTTGAACCAAGAATATCAATTTCGAAAACCAAAAATACATATTTTCAAAGTTCCCTAAGTCCTTTCCCAGGTTTAACTCGGTAAAAGGTTTGACTAATCAGTCTTCGAATTTTTTGTGTAATTCCTTCGTCTCATGGTTTTTAGTTTTATCTCCATCTTCTCCTTTGGGCTTAATTCTTCTCATTTTTTGTTGGTTGCGTTTCAGTTTTTGCTTCTCAAGATTTTTCAACAACTATAACTCAAGTGGTGGCAAATTGACGATATTCTACATTACTTTGATATTAGAGTTGGAAGTCTCATATTCAAATCGATGCTGAAGGATTCTTAGAGATTGAATTAATAATATAGGAGTATGCATGAAATGAGGGTGAGGCGAGGGATGTCAATGAGTCGAGCCGGCTCACGAGCCGAAATTTTTGGCTCAAGCTCGGCTCGAGTAAAATGTTCAAGCTTTTTCTCGGGCTGGAGCCAAGTCGAGCAAAAGCTCGGCCACAAAAATTACACTCGACTCGAGCTTTTGGCTTGGGCCTTTTCAAGTCGAGCCGAGTAGGCTTTCTTTTTTTTTTTTTTGCTCTTTTTTTTTTCTTCAATATATAGGCAGCTTTAGAAAAATGGCAACACGTTGTTGCCTTATTTTCCTTAAAATTTTTAATTTTTTTTAAATTTAAAGGCCCGCGAGCCGAGCTTTCGAGCCATACCGACCGGCTAGAGTTTGGGCCGGGAATCCAGACTGGGGCTCAGCCCGAGCCCGGCTCGGGCTTTTTCCTGTGCCGAGCCACGGGAGGTCCGAGTCGACGAACCAAATTGCCATCCTTAAATGAAGCCAAGGACAAATTTCTATAAATGAACAATAATAATATTGTGTTAACATATTAATTTAAATAATAATTTATAAGGAAATTTATATTTTTGTAGTTAAAGGCTCAAATTTAGGAAAAAATGAACTGTTGTCCCGCCCACAAGTATAGCTATGTGAAAGACCAAAATAAACTAAATTAAATCAGTTCGCAGGCAACGACCGTCTTCTCAAACCCTCCGCTCGTAGTCATAATGCCAATACTTCTGAATCACCAATTAATTTAGCTATTTAGAAAAGTCAAAAATAACCAAGAAGAATTCGAAAATGAACAAGTCAACCCAACATCTCTTGAATTACACGATTGCTCAAAGATGTCAGTCGCTTGGACGCTGCTCTTTTTCGAAAACCATTGAAATATTATATTTTTAAATTTCATACAAGTCAGTCATTATCTTAGGGTTAATTCCCTAAATGGTCACTGAACTTCTTTTAAAGTTCCTACGGGGTTACTAAACTTTGAAACTTTACCTGTTAGTCACAAAAATTTGAAAATTTGGTGCCCCATCCATCACTGCATAAACAACGCTTGCAAAATTGAAAGGATTTGATGATGGTGAGTATGAGTCTATAGGTATATGACCGTTTTTTATTCACAAATCATTCAATGCATATTTGATTTTTTTAATGATCATTCAATGCGTAATTTTATCTAAATATGGAGCATTTCGATATCTGAGTTTCACAAACTTTACAAGCTGGATTATTATAGTTTTCTAAGTAATTGTAGCATGATTTATGTAAAAATAGTTTCCAAATGTGTGTCATGTAAGCTATACTGTAAGACATGTCATCAAATCCTTCCAATTTTGCAAGCATTCTTTACGCAGTGATGGATGAGTTACCAATTTTCAAAGTTAAGTGACGAACATGAGCAATTTTTAAGTTGAATGACCTCGTAAAAACTTTAAGAAACGTATAGTGACCATTTGGAGAATTATCTCTGTTATCTCATGTCTTATAAAATTATGTAGTTAAAATTAATTATCGACCTTGAGTTAGAGTAAAATCTGAATTTTAAATTTTACCAAATAATGGCTAAGATAAGTTATAGAAGAATAAGGAAAAAATGCATCATGGTCCTCTATTAAATTACCCGAATAGTAAGTTGGTCCTTGAAAAGGTACATGTAGATCTTCAATTTTTCAATATAGCTACTCAATCAATCCCTAATGACCATTATTACCAAATCTCTATTAAATCGGGATACGATCTTCACATTTTAACTTTACAAAATTATGTTTTGTTTCACAATTTGGACCAACTTCTAAATGTTAGAAATAAGCTCATTTTAAAAATTACATTATGATTTGACGAAACGACATGCACAAGTTTAGCAAACAACATAATTTGGAGCTAAACATTCAGAAAGTGCTGAAAAGATTGAATGGCTCAGGCAAAAGAAGAAGCCAAACATAAATTTCCACTGAAACGAAAAGTAAGTCTATCTTCAATACAAAAAGATATCATTGCTTGCATTGTGTTGGGCCATGCCAATCAAACTTTATTTTTGGTGGATGTCTTAATTTTCACATTTTTAACAGCCACAATTCAAAAGTTTTCTTGTGTTTCTGAATATATATTTGATACCTGCCTCGTCATTTCAGTCTTCCAAAACCAGAAGAGCAAGAGGTTAGGATAGGGTAGGGTAGAGGTTGGAGTGGGGGTTCATTTCCAGTTCAGAGCTATTGAACTTACATTTAGTTTCAATCTTGTTATAGTGACAGGCTCAACGACAAAGTACAGAGAGACGTGTCAATTTATGATTTAACAATTTGAAAAAAATAAAAAAAAATAAAAAATGCAACACTCAATCTACTTTGCCACCCCACCCTATCAACTTTTCCCTGTCATTTGCCCTATTCGAGGAGCATTATTGGTTTAGTTTTATGCTTTGCCTATAAATTTGCAAGTGGCAACCAAAATATGATTGTTGAGATATTTTTGGGTTAATGGTCATTCAAGTTTGGAGTAGTTATGTAAATGGTCATTGGAATTTTTTTTTTATTAACGTTAGACATATAAAATACTTAAATTAATAATCACTCTGTTAAAAAACTCAAAGGTAAACCCTACTTGGTGCCACTAAATATCAAAGTATTGTCAAATTACATTATTATAACGCTACGTAGGGAATTAGTGTAACTTTTATAATAAAATATCATCGAAAAAGGGAGAAAAAAAGCAATTCCAAATATGAAAACATTGAATGCAAAGAAACTTTAATTTTTCTTCCCTTTTATCAATGACATTTTACTGTAACAATTACATTAATTTCTTATGTTGCGTTGTAATAATGTCATTTGGCAACATGTTGGCATTTGCATCACGTAGGATTTATCGTCAAGTATTTTAATAAAGTGATCATTAGTGTAACCATCTTAAACTTTAGCGATCATTATTGTAAGAAGTTAATTTCGATTACCATTGACATAATAACTCAAAAACTTCAATTACCATAAGCATAATTCACTCAATATTTTTTTATTTTTCATTTTTATAGGTATCTACATTCTCTAAAAATTAGAAAATTAAAATATTTGTTATTGACATTCTATGCATTAAGTAATAGTAATATTTTGAAGATTTGAATACACATTTCAAAGGAAATTTACAAAAATGTCACAAAAATGAAAGTTCCAAAAAATTTGTCATTTTCACTTTATATGAGTAAAAATGTCACTTTTGGGAGGTGAAAAGTCAATATTACCGCTAATGACATATTTTTAGTAGTATTTAATACTTGATTTGAAGGAAAAGTATTGATTTGATGTGATGATTTAATTTATATATACAAAACATGGATAAATGTATATTTTATTAATTAATATGAAATTTTATTAATAAAGAAGGGGGTAAAAGAAATTTTAAAATGACACATAAACAACAAACTCTAACTTTTCTCCATCTTCTTCATTTTCATTGATCAAGAAAATATTTTTGTTGCATTCTTCATCCATTTTGAGAGGTTAACAATTATAAATTATTTATATTTTACTCTTATAACTTTTTGTTTTGTAAATGTTAAATACAACATGTGCATATTTATTTGAAAATTTTGAAACTATTATGCATTGATTTGTTTGGTTTTGGAGTCCTTCACAAAATGTCCATTAAAATTTTGAGTAATTTCTTCCATTCAGACTAAACACTGTTTTCATTAAAAAAATTTTAATGACAAGGCCAATCTGACATTTTCATTTTATCATTTGGTAGCTCAATAGTAATGACCACACTTAATGTGCTGTGCTGAAGAAGCCTCAGTTCCATCCACTGTCATTTACTTATCGATACTTTACATTTACAAACTGTCAGGATATACAGTTTTATTGTCAATTTGGACACTTCAAAACGATGGAAATCATTGATTTGACCTTTTGCTATAGTACAGATTTACGTATTATGCAGTGACACTTTCACGCTATTAAATGCCAATATATTGAGTCTGAATTCTTACCGTTGCAATCCCAACATTTCAGGTATAACTAATCATTTGAAATTCATTGTGTCGCATGTGGGAAAGTTTGTTCATGCGGATGGTGAATGGAATATTGGAGAGGTGCATATATGGAAGCAATATCTCCCGTTACGCGGAAAGTGGATCGGGTTGTTCCAAACAAGATAACGGGTACTCGTATTTTGCCACCTACTCTACGTCGTCCTCCAAGTAGACCATCCACGCGACGTAAGCGGGCTAAATACGAGTCAACTACCTAGCTCAGGAACTGCACTAGATGTGAGAGAGTTGATCATAACCGGATCACATGTTCGAACCTTATTGTGTCACAAGCTATGTGAACAAGCGTAATGTGTGAAAGTGGTTGTCAAATGTAATCCCAAAAATGTTCCCCCCTATACAGTGTACATTCCGAACTTATGTTATTAATTTGTTGTTATTATCATATACCAACAAAAAATTGGTCTTTTTTTTCATTAACAAAGTACCGATCATTACGATTCCATTAGCACAAATGGGATGAATACGCTATTTTCATTATAAACTTAGCTGATCATTATGGTTCCATTAGTTTCGACTGACAAATTGTTGAAATGGAAAATTGATTTTCATGAGACGACAATTCACAAGCAAAACACCAACATTACGTCCCGACAGGTCATATGTCGTTCCCGACAAATTGTCTCTGTAATTCTCGATAGTTGAGAACAATAACGGCTTCCAAGAATACACTACTACGGTTACCCATTATGGACATGCTGTTGCTACCCGTACACAGAGGATGTGACCAAAATCATCCCTGCAATTATGGAAGCAAAACCTTGTATCACTGCAATCAACTAAAAATTCGAATTTTCATCCACATCAAATAAATTCTAATTAGTAACATTATAAATAGTGGACTCAATTAATAGTGCATCATAAACACCATTTCCCGTCATATAGTACTACTATGGAGAGAACAAAAGGAGGAGGACGATTCCTTTCAAAATTGAATTGAAATACTTTAAATAGTTTCACAGTTGAATTGCTCTTTCGAATTTTTGAATAGACCAGCGAAAAAAAATTTATTTTCACATATCTTCATTGCTTCTCATGCTTATGCACTGAACATTTTATAGAAGCGTACGTAAATGTCGTAACATTGGCTCAACCTACAGTGTTCCCTAGCACATTATCAGCTTACATTATTATCTTCAACTTATATTGTCATTACCATTCCATTATCGTTCACAGACAGATAAATATATTTTCAACTTCACAAGCAAAATACAAATTCATTCACAACATACTACATTAGTTGTGCCATGGTTATCATGACTTTAGCACTTTTAATGGCTCATCATCTTAATCGAATCATAACTTAAGCAAAATTCACATTTAATCAGGAAACAAGATCAACTAGTCGCCGTGACCTATGAACGTGGAAAGAGACGCTAGTGCCTTCATTGCAAAACAAATATTAGTGTACATTCAATCTAAGAAATAATAGACCAACTTCAAACACATGGATGATATTAAAAATTGATACGCGGGTGCAAATCTACAATTTTTACAAATGAAGAATTCAACAGCACATACCGCAAAAAATGGAGTTTAGCCATAACCTATAATGATAGAATCCCACTTTCGAATAAACAAAGCCACATAAAATGTAATCATTGGACGAGAATATTACAAAGTAACAGAAAATATAAAGATTCATCCATGGGGATCGTGCTTGTGTATATAGGTCCGCAGTTGATCCATTGCACGCTTTCTCATTGTTCGTTGCTTCTGTCGACAGTGCATAAAACCATTCTTTTGCCTATCTGGCCTTCTACACAACTAAGGCCATTTGTCCTACAATGTACAGCGAGAGAACATAAAAATGTAACACGTAATGAATCAAACTCATGCCTGCACTGATGTAAACTGTGGAGAAATACTGACGTCAACTGTCGGTATGGACAGTTCATCTGTCGATATCGACACTGTAGAGAAAAACTGACATCAAACTCATATTTTCGAGCATGAAAATTTAACAAAGTACGTTACAGTGATTTTTATTCAAAGAAAAATGAAAACAATACCAAAACTTGAAAACATGAACAAAGTAATAATTTTCATTGAAATCCAACTACAAATTATGGTAAAAATTGTATATTTTAGAATTTGTATTGAAAGAATAGTAAACCTTACCTTTTAACCAAACCCATAAACTTCACAACACGAAGTTTGCAATAAATCAAGCAAAACCAACAGCAACATAATAGGAAAGAAAAACACAAGTTGCAAAGAATGGATAGCATAAGACAAGAAAAAAATCATACCAAGCACAGAAACTCAAACAGTTCGAAAAAACATACGACTGCCAAAATTTTAGTTTCAAAATTGAACAGCTTATAGTGGTACAAAAAAAAAATTCAAGACCTTCAAAACATGAACAAAGTAACAATTTTTACAAAACATCTAACTAAAAATTATAGAAAAATTTGGATTTCTAGATTTTGTGTTTGAAAATGGCTAAAGCTTACCTTTCAACCAAACTCATAAACTTTTGGACACGAAACCTGCAAAAAATCAACAAGAATAGATGAAATATAGAGTAAGGAACGAAAAAACATAAGTTGCATAGGAAACTTTGTATAAACAACCAAAATAGAAAAAATGAAGTGAAATACAAAAATAAAATGAAACACAACAACGTATTACCTGTATGACTGCGTTACTCTACAGATTTGTGCGTTAATCTGATGATCTGTGGAAGAAATAGAAGAGCTAAAACCAATTTGCAAGGTTTCTTTTTTCAAGAATGAAAAGCAAGTGAAAAGGAGAGAAGATACGAAGATAGTGTTTTTTGGGGATTTGTTGTTTCTTCCAGAATAAAATGGAAAAATATATTACTTCTTTAGTACTATGACTTTTTGTACAATTTTTCTATTGGCAGGCAGTCATGTCTCATTTAATGAAGGATATATAAGGTATTAAAAGTATTCAAATGGGTAAAAAGGTCCAAAAAATGACAATTTTGCAAGCCCTTTAAAAAAGTGACATCTTTGTAAATGCAAACCCAAATTTCGACATCCATTATAATTTCCACTTTATTCAATTCGTCAGAAAGACGGGGACTGAAACAACTTCTCAACCAATTAGTCAAAATGCTATCCACTTATTTGACATTTGGACAATTGGGCTATCAACTTATTGATTTATACTAATTAATTACTTAATTACTGAGATAAGAAAATCTTGAATAATGCTAAACGAACAGGGTCACGACGTGACAAACTCGAAAATCTTTTGTGATTTGTTTGACAAAATTATTATAAAAAAGTAGTAAATCAATTGGACAAACTGTCCCGGCATTTTATTCATATGTTCACTTCTATCGAAAATTTCTATGTTGGTCCTCTACTTATGATCTTCTCAATAGGTTATGATAAATGTATTTTGTGCACTTATTTAGACCATATTATTAAGTTTTTATGTCACGAAAGTGTTAATTGTTACTTAACTTGAGTAATTTTTCGTTTATTTCAGTGATAGACTGGTTCCTAAGCAATTGGAAAAGAAAAAAGGGGGGATCCAAAGTATGAGAACTAAATTGCAACATTTCAATAGTTGATTCAAATCACAAAATGAAGATTAAAGATGTTGTGGGTTAAATTGGATGCAATTAAAAGTCAAAGAGTTGAAAATGCAAGAGAAAGGGCTTGAAAGAATCAAAAATCGACTTCGGGTGCTAAAATGCAACATATGGAAGAAATTTTGCCTGAACGACAACCCAATTATACATATCGAGCGATCGCCCAACATGATTTTTTAATTATCGAGAAGAAATTCTTGGCCTAAACGACTGCCCGAGTTTTGCCCGGGCAACAACCCAAGCCAATCGCAACAAAAAAATCTGGTTTCCTTTTCTGAATGAAATTTTTATGGAAACAAATCTTGGAGAGTCTTCTAAAGCTCTAGGGACGTCCAAAAATGTACACCACGCATTATACATTGTTTTGGAAGGATTTGAAGAGAAAGAATAAAGAAGAACAAGAAGATTCAATCAAAGATTCAAGGTCTCACTTCAAGAATTCAATAGGGTGATGTCTTTTCTTGACTTTTGTTGTTGTGTTCTTCTTCCCATCATATTAAGCTAGAAAAATCTATATTAGGAGATCGATGAACTTTGTAATGTGATATTTAATTCTTTGCTCCGTATTTTGACATTAAAACACGTATTGATTATTTGAATGATTTATATGCATTTAATTGCCTCATGATTATGGGCCCGTAATCGTATAAGTTTTGGTGGTTTGTTTCATCTATTCGAAAGAAGAAGAATAAATGCAACAAGGTACAAATTATCGTAGGGTCCGATAAGGGATAGAAATATACCACTATGCTTTGCGTGAATCTCTAAGTACTCACAAAACTACATGTGTTCTCGTATATTTGCATCCGTCATAGAGATATAGGCTGGTTGTGTATGAGAATATGTTCAATTCATCTTGATAGAGAGTGTTGGATAGATTTAGGAGTATTGATTATTCAAAATGTCATCGTGTTGTCAAAGTATGGAATTAAGGTTAAATTGAACATTACTTGAGAATTGGTGATCCTAGTATATCTCACATTCATTGAATACATTTAACTTGAGTCCCAATTATCAAGCCCCATTTTAGTTAAATTAAACGTTGTTTTGCATAGCATACCATCCAATTCATAATATTGGTACTCTAACTTAGATTTAGGATTTCTTAGGATAAAAACTCATAATTAATAATTTAGATTCGATTAAGGTCGAGATAAATACAATTGAACTACTCAATCTTTGTGGGACGATATTTAGACTCTAAAAATTCACTTTATTACTTGTTAACGAACCGTACACATGCGGTGATTTAAATCGAAACAAAATATTTCGTGAACAGGTTAAAAAAGAGCTTTGTGGTCCTTCAAAATTGAGGAACAACCATGAACCATGAATATCATATTTTTTAAGTGTGGTGCATGGAATATATGAAATCTCTATTTAAATTTTGGTTTCAATATCTATTTTCTTGATGATATATAATAGAAATGAGTATGAATTAATATGTGTATTTCTTATTTAAGAAAAAATTTTATTTTTTCAAAATAAATAAATTTAGATTTTTTTACAATCGGATTTTATGTATTTAGTTTTTTTAGAAAAAATAAAAAATAAACCAATGGAGTGCAATATTCAATCTCAAAATACATCAATCAAAAAGTTTTTCCACCTAAAGCAATCTTTTAATTTTGAGTTGTGCAAACCACAACCACAGTAGGGATCTCAAATGAACCAAAAATTTACCCGCAAATATTTTAACACTAAACATGCATCTTAAGCCTTGTAGGCCTCACTAAACACTGAACTCAAATTAGCCGCTCAACATCCAAGTGAAATGGTGAAGCAACAATAGTAGTTTAATTAAGATAACGTGTCACTCCTTCAAGATATGTCATGCTATTCATCGAAGACAAGATGATTGGAAGTTGATCCTTAAACCTCTCTTATAATTTTATTCACTATAAATATAAGTTGGGTCACAAGCAAAATGGTAATAAAAATTGAGAAATCTTCGAAAACTTTGTGAAAATCATTTATCTATCTAAATATATTGCCGATTTAAGTATTGAAATCGATTAACACACATATCCCTATTATTTTCAAGAGGAAATTAGTCTGTGTTGGTAGAATTTACAAAATTCTGAGTTCACACTTTTGACTTGAAAGTCTTGAAGTACCACAACCGAACATGACAATTTGACCCACTATTCAGGCTTTAAATACACAAAACTCACTATGGGAATATAATGTCGGAGAAATCTCACTGGATTGGAGTAGAAATCACAAAATATGAACAGAAAATACCAATAACAAGATAATCACGAACTTATATCAACGAATGGCTTGAACACGATATCGTTGTTCTTAAACAATATTTGCCCATTCTCCTATAAATTTTAGATGCTTCAAAGGTTGTTGGCAAATGGTTTGCAGGATTATAACAAGCCTTGCAAAGATTTAAGCACCAAAGCACAAGTGCAAATCTTAGAGAACTTGAAGAACACAAATGATGAATATGAATATGCCTTTTAAAGACTTTAATCTTTGATTTTGGAAGTAATATGGAACCTTGATGTTTTTGTAATGTATTTCCCTTCAACATGGATCCAATATATATAGGCATACACCACATTCACGAAATGGTACCAAATTTTAAGCCAAAAGTCACCAAATTTGAATTTACAACAGCAAAAAACAACCTCCAACGATCAAATAATTGTACCATGCGACCGCATGGTACAAGGTCGCATGGTTCACCCATGCCGAGACCAAATGGTCTCGTCATATGGCCATGCGACCGCATGGCGGACCACTTTGTTTTTTTTTATTTTTTTAATTGTTGTTGTTGGTTTTGAACAATATTATTACAACAATCCCCCACTTGTTCAAAATTAATAAGTCTCATATTCATAATATACAATACTCATGCATAAGGATCAGATATCTTTCAATTTAAATTTAACCATAGTGTAATTCAAATAAAGTATAGTCGGAATCAAAGGTAGCGTGTAGCTTTGAACCAATTATTTCATATGACAATACCGATAAGAATACACACATGAGTACCACGTGTTCTCAAGTTCCTGATAATTCGCTTAGTACTTATCCTTTTCAACAATCTTTTAAGAGAGAAACTCCAATTCTCTATTAAGGCGGCACCACCTTGAAGATTGTTTAGGTGAAATTCTTCCAATACCTTTGTTACTTTTAGAGGTACTTGTGTTTTAGCACTGAATTTCATTAAGAGCTTAAAGCTCATCCCTCACTTCAGGAACAACCAGCATTATTTTAATTAGGATGGGATTATTGCGAATTTTTTAATAATGCTGCAACTATTCACATATCGAATGACGTTGTTTATCCTTTAAACCCGTAAATTACCTTTTGAGTAATGACAGGTAAGGTTGTTGTCATTGTTGAACCTTTTTAGTTAAGGAGTTTCAACCCTATCCTACTCGAAGTAGATGCTACTAAATCTCTGTTTCGAGGTTTAGTTAAAGGATCCGTCAAATTCTCAATTGATCTTTACATAATTTAGGGAAATTATTCCATTCTTGATTAACTTCCTTATATAGTCATGTCTAAGACTTATGTGTCTAGGCTTTCCGTTGTATACCTCATTATAAGCTTTTGCTAAAGTGGCTTGACTATCACACGTGATAGGTATTGAAAAAATATTCTTCGATCCCAAAGGTATCTTATAAAGGAGATCCTTAAACCACTCAGCCTCTTTCCCGGTATCCGATAGGGTTACAAATTCAGATTCCATGATCGAGTGTGTTATACATGTTTGTTTCTTTGATTTTCAAAAAAATAGCACATCCTTGAAGAGTGAACACCCAACTTGAAGTGAATTTACTCTCACCCGTGCTAGATATCCAACTAGCATCGGTAAATCCTTCCAATACCATCGGAAATTTAGTATATTGCATGCCCAGGTTCTTGGTTTTCTTTAAGTATCCAATAACTCTTCCAATGGCCTTCCAATGATTATTATTCGGATTGCTAGTAAACCTACTAAGTTTACTTATGGTATAGGCTATGTCCGGTCTTGTGCATTGAACTGCTTACATAAGACTTCCTATAGTACTAGCATACTCCATTTGAGCAATCGCCCTTCCATCATTCTTTACAAGTTTTGAATTTGGATCAATTAGGGTATTATATTCTTTTATGTTCAAGTGTTTGAACTTGTTTATCACATTCTCAATATAATGTGATTGACTTAGGTGATAATCCCCACTAATCTTTGTGACTTTGATACCTAAAATGGTATCCACTTGACCAAGATCCTTCATTTTGAATGTGGAAGATAGAAACTTCTTTGTTTCTTCTATATCATCCGTGTGATTACTCATAATCAACATATGGTCAACATATAAATATATAAATGTCACATAATCATCATACACTTTAAAATATAAATATCTATCTACACTATTATATTTAAATTCGAATGATGTTATAGCTAAATCAAATTTCTTATGCTATTTCTTAGGTACCTGCTTCAAATCATATAAAAATTTTACTAACTTGCATACCTTATGTTCATTTCTAGGCAGAACGAATCCTTTGGGTTGCTCCATATAGACCTCCTCATCGAGATCCCCATTTAAGAATGACTTCTTGACATCTATTTGATGAACATGCAAGTTATATATTGAAGATAATGCAAATAATATCCTCATCGATATTATTCTAACTACCGGTGCATAAGTGTCAAAATAGTCGATTCCTTCCTTTTGTCGATATCCTTTTGCTACTAATCTAGTTTTGAAATTATTTAGAGAGCCATCAACGCTATATTTCCTCTTAAATACCCATTTACATCCAATAGGTTTGGATTCCGGTGGTAGATCGACAAGTTCTCAAGTTTTATTAGACATTATCGAATCCATTTCATCTTTAATTGCATCTTTCCAAAAAAATGCTATCACAAGAAGCCATAGCTTCTATATAGGTTTTAGGGTCGGTGTCCACTTGTAGAACAAAAGAAATTGTTCTTACAACATTCAACTTATTTCCTTTTACTAAGTAAAAGGAGATAAATTGAGAATTAATTTCATCCGGTTCATAAGACTTCTCAACTCGAGTTCTCTTGCTTCTTCGTGGTTCAGTAGACTCATCAACATCTTTAAAAGACATTTCATCACGTGTTCCACTTGAGCTATGGACGTTTTCAATATTTTCCTTTAATTAATTATCCGTTGATAACAAGTTTTCAAAGAATTCTACATCACTTAATTCGATAATCACATTGGTCTCCAAATTTAGTAATCTATAAGATTTGCTATTATTAGTATATCCGACAAAAGCACATTTAATACCTCTTGGACCCAATTTGGTCCTATTAGAATTTGTGTTCTTGCAATAAGAAAGACACCCCCACACTTTGAAGTATCCAATGTTCGGTTTTCTTCCTTTCCACAATTCATAAGGAGAAACATTTGTATGTTTAGAAGGAGTCATATTAAGTATCATACATGCACTTAATAAAACTCCACCCCATAAATTAAATGGCAACTTAGCATATATAAGCATGACATTAATTATTTCTACTAAGGTTATATTATTCCTTTTAGCCAAATCATTTTGTTCGGGTGTCTTAGATGCAGAATATTAGTGAATTAAACCATATTGTTCACAATATAAGTTAAATTCACTAAAGAAGTATTCGCCACCTCTATAACTTCTTAAAGTCGTTATTTTCTTATTTAAGTGATTTTCAACTTCATTTTTATAAGTCTTAAACAAATCAAATATCTCATATTTATGTTTTATCAAATAAACATAGATATATCTTGAGCAATCATCAATAAATGTTATGAAATATCTATTTCCACCTCTTGTTAGCATGTTATTCAATTCACATATATTAGAATGAATTAATTCTAATATGCTAGAAGTCCTCTTAACGCTTTGATAGGGCTTTTTAACCATTTTTACTTCTACACATGTTTTGCATTTAATGACATTATTTTCATCATATGAAATTAAGTTACAATTTCTCATGTATTTCATGGTACTTTTATCTATGTAACCTAATCTAGTATATCATAAAGAAAATAAATAAATCATATAAGCAAAATCAACTTTATTTATTTCATTGTCAATAGTACAAAGTTTGACCATTCATTCACATGAATAGCCATTTCCAAAAAAAAAATTCCGTTAAGTGATAATACAAGTTTACCAGATTCAAAGACACTTTTAATGCCCGATTTTCCCAAAAAATTTCCACTCACTAAGTTCCTATTCATATCCGGAACATGTAGTACATTTGTGAGAGTAACATTTTTCCCAGAAGTTAAGATAATTCTACACTTCCTTTTCCAATTATATTGGACCGCACCTCGTTATCCATTTGGATCTCTTAGTCTCCATCCACTTCATTGTATGTTTTGAACAAAGATTTGTCATATGATACATGCACCGTGGCACGAGTATCATACCACCAGCCGGAAACCTTTACCTTAATAGTATTTATTTTGCTCACGATGACCACAATCTTGTCTTGTTGGATGAAATTCACTTTACTCTCGGAGTTATTGTGTTTTCCGTGTCTACAATCTTTTGCATCATGTCCAGATTTTCCACAAACAAAGTATCCTCCTTTGGTCTTCTTCTTAAACTTATTAAGGTTCCTTGAAGGCTTCATTTTGTTGAATTTTGTTGACGGTTCGAAATTTTCTACAGCATTTACTTTGGAAGTGCCCTCATGAGAATCACTTTTATCACGTATTCTCGACTCTTCCTCAATCCGAAGATTTTTTACAGTTGTTCCAAAGAATAATCTTCGCAACTATGTATTATTTTCTTTCGGCATCCTTTCCAAGTTCTAGAAAGTTTGATAATTATAGCCCCCACTTGAAAGGTCTTCGATATTTCAATTTTCATCGCCTTCAACTTATTGACAATTACTTGCATTTCATGTATTTGGGGAAGAAGGGGAATGTTCTCTAAAAATTTAAAATCGAAGTACTTAGAAATTAAAAATTTCTTTGTACCTTCTTTTTCCGCTTTATACTTATTTTCGAATGCATTCCGAAATTTTCTTTGCTGAAGTTGTATTTGTATATAAGTCATACAAACGATCTGATAATGCGTTGAGAATGTGACCGCGGCATATTAACTATCTTCTGGCGCTTTTGTCTTTCATTCCTCACCGCTTCGATTTCTCCATTTGTTGGTTCTAGGAGTGGCATCAATTCTGGGTCTAGGATGAAGAAGATCTTTAGTGCAATGAGAAGAAATTTCAATTTGTCTTTCCATTGAGTGTAGTTCGTTGCATCGAACCGATCTAACCACACCAAGTCTTGATTTATGAGTTTGATTGTCACCAACGTTGTCTCGCTTTCCATTGCAGAATTATCATTTGAGATTGTTGGAGAAATCTCACCGGATTGGAGTAGAAATCACAAAATATGAACCAGAAATGCCAATAACAAGATAATCACGAACTTATATCAACGAATGACTTGAACACGATATTGTTGTCCTCAAATGATAATTGTCCCTTCTCCTATGAATTTGAGGTGCTTCAAAGGTTGTTGGCAAATGGTTTGCAGGATTATAACAAACCTTATAAGGATTTAAGCACCAAAGTACAAGTGTAAATCCTAGAGAACTTGAAGAACACAAAGGATACATATAAATATAACTTTTAAAGACTTTGATCTTTGATTTTGGAAGTAATATGGAACATTGATGTTTTTGTAATGTATTTGCCTTCAACATGGATCCAATATATATAGGCATACACCACATTCACGAAATGGTACCAAACTTTAAGCCAAAAGTCACCAAATTTGAATTTACAACAAGGGAAAACGGCCTCCAATGATCAAATAATTGTACCATGAGATCGCATGGTTCACCCATGCCGAGACCAAATAAAGCCATGCGGTCACATGGACCACTTTTTTTTTTTTTAATTGTTGTTTTTGGTATTGAACAACATTATCACAGCATATAATATAAAAATACTCTTTGAAACGTTTGTTTTTAACACTCTCTCCTTCAATATTTTGGAAACATTAAAGATAGGGATGGCGAAATTTCCTCCCGCCCCACATTGTCATCCTGAATTTCCTCAATCGTTCTATTTTTTATATTATCATATTTCTAAGTTTTTCGAATTAAATTGTATTTTAAAATCAATTGATTAATTACATGGACGATAAATGAGGATTTTCTTTAAGAGTAATGTTATTTAGAGTCGTTCACTAATCATCACATATATATTACGTAGGGCAACTGTAATAATGAACGATTACAAATAGTATTATTCTTTTTTTAATCCTCGTCTTGGGCCTCTCGAGAATCCCCTAATGAGGGCAGGAATTATAATGGACACCCTTGCCTCACCCTATTGCCATCTGTGAGTGAAGAAAGAGTAATGTTATTTAGAGTCGTTCACTAATCATCACATATATATTACGTAGGGCAATTATAATAATGAACGATTACAAATAGTATTATTCTTTTTTTAATCCTCGTCTTGGGCCTCTTGAGAATCCCCTAATGAGGGCAGGAATTATAATGGACACCCTTGCCTCACCCTATTGCCATCTGTGAGTGAAGACAACTATTTCTTTTATTTATGATGCGAAATCTAAAATGATCCTTTTCAAGTTCTTTGATATAAGAATTAGTTTACCTTGTCTTGGTTATATATTATTGGTTCCACAATCAAGTCAACAAATTAACATAGGGTTGTTAAGTTAGTCGGGTCGTTCAGTGCCCACCAACATTTTTTATTTTCTTTAAAAAAATTCAAAATTTTCGTTTTCCAACTCTCGAACAAACCGAATAGTGACGTTAACACTGAAAACCTAGCATGGTTTGCAACCATGACAAAAAAGCTTACGGGACCGAAGAATGGTGCCTATTACCATGTGTTACCAACTACTTGCCTTGACAAATAAGAAAAAAGTCTAGTCTATATTCTCTCTGTTATGAAGTAGTATAATTGTTCAAAACCAACAATTAAAAAAAAAAAAAAAATTAGGCCATGCGGTCGCATGGCCTAAAGCCATGCGACCGCATGGAACCCTACCGAGACCATATGGTCTCGGTAGGATTGTACCATGCGATCGCATGGGTTTGTACCATGCGGTCGCATGGTACAGAAAAAACGACCGTTGGGTCATTTTTTGTTGGTTTTTTGGTGGCTTTTCATCCATAAGGTGCACCACTTCGTAAAGCTATACTACTTGGCTATAAATAGGTGATCTTGGGTCATTGAAAAATGTTGAAAAAACACTTATTATATTGATCCTTCTTGAGATCAAATCCAAAAGATAAAATACCATCTCATATTCATCTTTTCTTTGTGTTCTTAAGTTTTAGAGATTCAAACAAGTGTTTAGTGTTTGAATCTCTATAAGGCTTGATTAATCCTTCAAACCTTTTGCCGGATCACCCTTTAAACACCAAAATAGTGGGGGCAAAATTCGTTTGAGGACAACAATCAAAGATTGTGTTTGAGTCTTCAAAGTTCTTCATATATCCTTTGCCATTTGTTCATCTCCTATACTTCTTTCGATAATTTTTCTATTTGTAATTCGTTCTTATCTTTGGTGGAGTAACATTATTTCCAACAATCTCAAACGAATTTTTTGTGTGTGATGG
>NC_036243.1:19356882-19368531 GCF_002742605.1 Olea europaea var. sylvestris | reverse complement strand
TGGTCAAACTTTGTACTGTTGACAATAAAATAAATAAAGTTGATCTTGCTTATGTTGTGGATTTATTTTCATTATGGCATGCTAGGTTAGGACATATTGGTAAAGTACCATGAAACGAATGAAAAAGTGTGACTTAATTTCATATAATGAAAATAATGAATATAGATGCAAAACTTGTGTAGAATCTAAGATGATTAAAAAACCGTATCAAAGTGTAAAAAGAACCTCTAGTATTTTGGAACTAATTCATACGGATATATGTGAATTAAATGGCATGTTAACTAGAGGTGGAAATAGGTATTTTATTACCTTTATCGATGACTTTTCTAGATATACATATGTGTATTTAATGAAACATAAACATGAAACATTTAACATGTTTAAGATTTATAAGAATGAAGTTGAAAATCATCTAGGAAAGAAAATAAAAATCTTAAGGAGTGATAGAGGTGGTGAATATTTTTCTAGTGATTTTAATTTATTTTGTGAACAACATGGCATAATTCATCAATGTTCTGCACCAAGGACTCCCGAACAAAATGGTTTGGCTGAAAGAAAGAATAGAACACTAGTAGAAATGATTAATGCTATGCTTATATTTGCTAAGTTACCTTTTAACTTATGGGGTGAAGCTTTATTAAGTACATGTAGGATACTTAATAGAATTCCTTCAAAACAAACTAAGGTTTCTCCTTATCAATTATAGAAAGGAAGAAAACCAAACATTGGATACTTCAAAGTGTGGGGATGTCTTGCTTATTGCAAGAACACGAACCCTAATAGAAACAAATTAGGTCCAAGAGGCATTAAATGTGCTTTTATTGGATATGCTAACAATAGCAAATCTTATAGATTGTTAAATATGGAGACCAATGTGATTATTGAGTCAAGTGATGTAGAGTTCTTTGAAGATTCGTTAACCTCGAATAACGAATTAAGGGAAAACCTTGGAAATATCCCAAGCTCAAGTGGAACACGGGATGAAATATATTCTAAAGATATTAATGAATCTAATGAACCACGAAGAAGCAAAAGAACTAGAGTTAAGAAGTTTTTAGGACCGGATGAAATTGATTCTCAACTTATCTCATTTTACTTAGTAGAAGGAAATGAGTTGAATGTTGTAAGAACAATTCCTTTTGTGCTACAAGTGGAAACCGATCCTAAAACTTATAAAGAAGCTATGGCTTCTCGAGATAGCATGTTTTGGAAAGATGCAATCAAGGATGAAATGGATTCAATAATGTCAAATAAAACTTGGGAACTTATCGATCTACCACCCGGATCCAAACTTATTGGTTGTAAATGGGTATTTAGGAGAAAATATAATGTTGATGGTTCTCTAAATACTTTCAAAGCTAGACTTGTAGCCAAAGGTTATCGACAAAAGGAAGGAATTGACTATTTTGACACTTATGCACCAGTAGCAAGAATAACTTCAATTAGGATATTGTTTGCATTAGCCTCGATATATGACTTGCATGTTCATCAAATGGATGTCAAAACGGCATTCCTAAATGGGGATCTCGATGAGGAGGTCTATATGGAACAACCAAAAGGTTTTGTTTTACCAAGAAATGAACATAAGGTATGCAAGCTAATTAAATCGTTATATGGGCTAAAGCAAGCACCTAAGAAGTGGCATGAGAAATTTGACTTAGCAATTATTTCATTGGATTTAAACATAATAGTGTAGATAGATGTTTGTATTCTAAAGTGTGTGATGATTACATGATATTTATATGCTTATATGTTGATGACATGATGATTATAAGTAATCACATGGATGGGATAAAAGAAACGAAGAGGTTTCTATAATGAAGGATCTTGACCAAGTGGACCATTTTTATGTTTCAAAGTCATAAAGACTAGTGGGGGTTATCACCTAAGTCAGTCACATTACATTGAGAATGTGATAAACAAGTTCAAACACTTGAAAATAAAAGAATATAGTACTTCGATTGACCCAAGTTCAAAACTTGTAAAGAATGATGGAAGGCGATTGCTCAATTGGAATATGCTAGTGCTGTAGGAAGTCTTATGTATACAGTTTAATGCACAAGACTGGACATAGCCTACGTCATAAGTAAACTTAGCAGGTTTACTAGCAATCCGAGTAATAATCATTGGAAGGCCATTGGAAGAGTTCTTAGATACTTAAAGAAAACCAAAAACCTGGGCATGCAATATACTAAATTTTCGATGGTATTGGAAGGATTTACCGATACTAGTTGGATATCTAGCACTGGTGAGAGTAAATCCACTTCGGGTTAGGTGTTCATTCCTGGAGGAAGTGCTGTTTCTTGGAAATCAAAGAAACAAACATGCATAATACACTCGACTATGGAATCAAAATTTGTTGCTCTATCGGATACTGGGAAAGAGGTTGAGTAGCTAAAAGATCTCTTCTATGAGATGCCTTTAGGATCGAAGAATATTTCTTCAATACCTATCATGTGTGATCGTTAAGCCACATTAGCAAAAGCATAATATGAAATATACAATGGAAAGTCTAGACATATGAATCTTAGACATGACTATATAAGGAAGTTAATCAAGGATGGAATAATTTTCCTAAATTATGTAAGGTCGAATGAAAATTTGGTGGATCCTCTAACTAAACCTCTAAATAGAGATTTAGTGGCATCTACTTCAAGTAGGATGGGATTGAAACTCCTTAACTGAATATGAGATACCTTTGGGATCAAAGAATATTTCTTCAATACCAATAATGTGTGATAGTCAAGCCACTTTAGTTAAAGCATACAATTATGTATATAACGGGAAGTCTAGACATATGAGTCTTAGACACAACTACATAAGGAAGTTAATCAAGGATGGAATAATTTTCCTAAATTATGTAAGGTCGAATGAAAATTTGGCGGATCCTCTAACTAAACCTCTAAATAGAGATTTAGTGGCATCTACTTCAAGTAGGATGGGATTGAAACTCCTTAACTGAAATATCCACCAATGATGGCAACCCTACCTGTCGTTACTCAAAAGGTTTTTCATGGGTTCAAAGGGTGTCAACAAGTCATTCGATATGTGGATAGTTACAGCATTATTATAATCCGCTATAATCCTATCCTAGATTAATATAATGCTGGTTGTTACTAAAACGAGGATTGAGCTATAAGCTCTTAATAAAGTTCAGTGTAAAACCACAAGTACTTCTAAAAGTAACAAAGGTACTGGAAGAACTTTACCTAAATAAACTTCAAGGTGGTGCCGCCTTAATAGAGAGTTGGAGTTCTCTCTTAAAAGTTTATTGAAAAGGATAAGCGCAAGGCCATAAAAGCGCTAAGCGAGAAACGAGAAACTTGAGAACACGTGATATTCGTGTGTGTGTTCTTATCGGTATTGTCACATGAAATACTTGGTTCAAAGCTTCACGCTACCTTGAATTTCGACTTTACTTTGTTTGAATTACACTATGGTTAGATTCAAATCGAAAGATATCTAATCCTTACGCATGAGTATCGTATAATTTGAATAATGAGAAACTTGTTAATTTTGAACAAGTGGGGGATTGTTATGAAGTGGTATAATTGTTCAAAACCAACAATAAAAATAAAAATAAAAATAATTAGGCCATGCGGTCGCATGGCCTAAAGCCATGCGACCGCATGGAGCCCTACCGAGACCATATGGTCTCGGTAGGATTGTACCATGCGATCGCATGGGTTTGTACCATGCGGTCGCA
Organism: Olea europaea var. sylvestris; assembly: GCF_002742605.1. Lineage (NCBI taxonomy): Eukaryota > Viridiplantae > Streptophyta > Magnoliopsida > Lamiales > Oleaceae > Olea > Olea europaea. The sequence goes on along the minus strand of NC_036243.1, from coordinate 19,364,825 downwards.
TGGTACAGAAAAACGACCGTTGGATCGTTTTTTGTTGGTTTTTTGGTGGCTTTTCATCCATAAGGTGCACCACTTCGTAAAGCTATACTACTTGGCTATAAATAGGTGATCTTGGGTCATTGAAAAATGTTGAAAAAACACTTATTATATTGATCCTTCTTGAGATCAAATCCAAAAGATAAAATACCCTCTCATATTCATCTTTTCTTTGTGTTCTTAAGTTTTAGAGATTCAAACAAGTGTTTAGTGTTTGAATCTCTATAAGGCTTGATTAATCCTTCAAACCTTTTGCCGGATCACCCTTTAAACATCAAAATAGTGGGGGCAAAATTCGTTTGAGGACAACAATTAAAGATTGTGTTTGAGCCTTCAAAGTTCTTCATATATCCTTTGCCATTTGTTCATCTCCTATACTTCTTTCGATAATTTTTCTATTTGTAATTCGTTCTCATCTTTGGTGGAGTAACATTATTTCCAACACTCTCAATAGGAGAGACTACTCCACTACTACTTATACACAGTGTAGATTTGCCAACTATCGATGGGGATCGACACTACTTCCAATGCTAAGATTTGGCTTAGACTAAAGCTACAATCAACATTCAAAACTATAGAACTACTATTACTCGCAACAAAGGAGCTCTTACTGGAGGACCTTGGATGAGAGCAGCCCTTTATCTTACTGTTTGAAAGTGGCACCCTGATTTTAGGCCTTCCTTGGCAACAATCACTCAAACTGCAGTTTGGATCCGTTTACCTGAGCTCCTTTTTTAGTACTTCGACAATGAACTACAAAACTCTTGGTAAACTTACGAAAATTGATACGGTTATTGAGCTGGCTATGCGATGTCATTTTGCAAAAATCTGCGTTCAAATCAATCTAAGTGCTCCCTGGATTAGAATTGGCAAGTATCGTTAAAAGATTGAATATGAAGGAGTACATTCCCTATGAAAATGCGATGGAAAATACATAGAAGTTGCATTATTTTAGCAAAAACCTCTTCCAAGGTCTTTTTTTAGTAGCAAATAGGGAGGTAGTGGTTTTTTAATAACCCAAAACTTGGATCCGCTTTACAATGTATTAGTCGAACCCCTGGGATACGATGTCGGGTAGCTGTACAAAGACTCCTTTTGGTCGACAAGGAGATTCTACAAGTGAATTTCAAGATCAGAATTGGTCTTCGATTCGTTCATTCTTCAAGGCAGACTACAAGAGAAGTGGACTCAAACTTGGAGAGAGAGACTTAGAGAGGGAAATGAAGCTCATACCGGGGGTACTCCTGGGCGAGCCAAGACATCCTTAGTTTAAGATTAATACCTCATCTACACCCCCTTATCGTAAAAAAATAAAAAAGTTATTTTTTCTTTATATAAGTAAATGACGCGCAATATGATGAATGCTATTTCTTTACATACAAAAGATCATAATTACAATAAATGTTCATTCTATTAACTATATACACGCGCATCAATAAATCATTTTTGTTTACCAGACTGTCAGACACTCATATTCTGATCTTAAACATACAACAGTTCAGAGATACAAATTTAACAAATACTTATCTGATTGTCCAAACATTTGTTAGCACTTTGTTACCACTTGCTAGTTGGTGGTGGTTGGGACCAGAAGCACTCTCTGTCATGCATTGTGTAACCAGAAGCCCAATTGAAATGAATAGGCCCACTTGGCACGATTATTGTGAGTTGAACTTTTATCAGTGAAGTATTTATCGGTAAAACTTTTTTTGAAATTGAAAGTAGCAATTATAAAAAGTTGAAGATTGTTTGGTTGTAAAAAAAAATAAAAAAAATAAAATTAACTGTTTGGCGAGATAACTAGAAAATGATTTAATTTCATTAATTATATATACTGCATTATTATTTGACTAAATATTATTTGTTTATTATGTAAAAGCTGTAAACGTAAAATATTTTAGTCAAATTTTCATTGGACAATACTTTTTTAGTATAAATCATATTATTTAAAATTTATTTGTTTAATACGTTAAAATATGATGCTAATAAACGAAATATCATTAAGAATTTGAATTACCCTAAAATATGTGGTTTTTATTTTAAGAAAGTACTTTTTTTTTTATTTGTCATTTCTTTTGTAAAAATCAACACGATATTCACTTCGAAAATACACCAACCAAAAAGGTTTTGTCCACCAAACATAATCATATCCTTTAGTTTTGTACAAACCACAACCACAACCACAATGTGATGCTCAAATGAACCAAAAAATTGACCCACAAACATTATTTAAACGATTTTCATTCCTATAAGGTGGGCTCTTAAAAAAGAATTGCTAATTCCCATCTTGAGAAAATATATTTGTGATTAATTTGATGAATAACAGTCTCGCGTATAAGCTTCAAAATCAATACGTATTTTTTTGTAATCACTTTTCCAGAATGGCAATTTATCTTGAGCCTCATAAATGTAATATGTCCCTCCATCAGAATATGTCGTGGTATTCTTACATGCAAATCTCTAAGTATCACAACTCGAGAAGACTGTTCATATTTAAATCCTTCTGTACAAATACAAAACTCAGTATCATTCCTTGTTTATATTAACTCAAAGTCATCCCATTGTCTATGTACAACTCAACCATGCATGGAACTAAGAAGTGCCCTTTGTGCATGATCACCATATTGTGCAACATTTCGTTTCGAGTAGTTAGGGTAAAAGGCTTCACATAGCTTATGATACTTCTCAATATCAAAGTTGTGACTTTTCATAAGCTTCTTTTGCTTAGCTTTGAACCGTCGATGAAAGTAGCCTTCAAAAGTGGGCTCTTTTGATGTTCTCAAAAAGAATGCATAGGCAAGTGCAAAGTGGAGAGAGGTGACAAAGAAGCAAATGGGCTCCATCACATCCCAACTAAGTTCCCAAAAAGTAAGCCTAATAAAGCCCAATGTTTGGATGACTAAAAAGCCCAGCCCACAATAGAGTTCACCACGAACAAGAGATTGGGCCTTTTGGTCAATCGAGGCCTTCTGCAGTTCCAGTTGGTCCAGTTCTTTCCTTCTTGGGTCGTTTGGCATGGCTATTGATTGGGAAATTATTGTCTCCACTGATTTTGCCACCTGGATTGTACAACATGGAAGGCAGTCAGTACTATTCATTAAACATAAGTAATTCCGATTTTAATAATTAATACCTGATCGGGCCTGAGGAATACAACGTTGCCTAAAACGATGACGTTGCCAGATTCGTCTAAGGCCTTTGAAAATTCCAGCCCAAGTTCTTTACACCCGCACACGTCGTAGCAAATCCGTACAAACTCGCCGTACGGAACTGTACTCGCCGGAATGTTCCTCAGTCTTTCCTTAACCGTCTCCAACTGCATAAACCTTTGAACTCTCTTCACATCCTTCACACTCACACCAAACTCATCGTCCTTCGCCTGCGAATGTAGAGGCGGGCTCAGCCCGTCAAGTCGGAGGCGGTTATCGCCGGGTATGTTCAGCGATTTCAACTTCTCTCGAAGCTTGTCACCGACGGGAAGAGTGAGGAAGGAGGGGAAGTTAGTGGGAGAGGAGTGGTTGTTGATGGCTCTGCGCTGGAGGAAGCGGCGGAAGAAAACTGTGGCGGCGGAGTCTGGAGATGTAAGAAACTCACGGTGGAAGTGGGCTTTGACAGCATTTGATGGTTTGGAAGATTCTCTGTTGGTGAAGTTGACGAGGCGCTTCACAAAAGTTCTACGAATCGCCATTGATGAAGGGTAGAGAGAGTTTTGGGTGTGTCTACGACGATTGAGTGATGGTTCAGAGGAGAGGCTTTATATAGGTGATTCCTGGGTTGGAGGAGGAGAATGGAGAGAAAATCTTCTCTCTGTTTGGAAAGGAGAATCTTTAGATATATAATTAATTTTTTTCTTCGGTATTAAATAGAATCTCAAAACTATATATTCCTTAATTAAATATAATTAAGGAATGCTTATATAGGACGCTAGCACATTTTTAGGGTTTGTTTGTGGAATATTGCAATTTGCAAATGCTCACAATCGCAATTGTCCTAAGTGACATGCATGTAAAAGTTAGTGATTTGATATATGAGATAATAAAAAATTATCATATTAATACATCAAATCACTACATGCTATATATATGTCATGTAGGACAATTATGGTAAATAGCATTACCCTTTGTTTGTATGGGAAAAAAATAATTTTTAATTTTTAATTTTTTAAATTTTTTTGAAAGACTAACCCATGTTTGGACTTCATTAAAAATAAATGTTGAAAAAATATATATTGAACTTGTGCTTTTTTTTCGGGGAATGTATGTTTAAATAATAAAGAAAAAATTTTGAATTTACATGTAATGTTATTTTATTGAAAAAATGTATAATTGAAAATTAAAAATACATTTTTTTTTTCCAAAAATATATTCCAAATAGGGTCTAAATATTGAATTGTGTAAGTTCTATAATAGTGAACTAGGTAACTTACCTAATGACCCAATTTGAATTTTGCTAGATGTATATTCTTGTTTACGTCGTCCGCTTAACTTTGACCACTAGGTCATAATACTAAAGTCGAACCCACGAAGCACTAGAAATAAGCTTCGAACATAGGACTGCCACTCAAAATTGGTGAGCAATTTATGCATAGATGAGATTCATACTATACATTGTGCTAGAACAATATTCTAGCATACATTTATAGTTTTAAACAACAAGTGACATGTTCAGACCTTTCCATATACATGCTAACCATATCCTAGGTAATTTGACATCAACAAATGTTGTTCACTAAAACTATAAAACGTTATCGTGATTCTTGTTCAGCTAAGATTTATTTTCTCTAAATTTAAAAGATACATTTGCACCCTCTAGCAGAATTTCTACGTAAAGTATTCTATTTCATGCACAAGTTTCTCCAAAGAATCCAATACGCGTCGAGATACTTTTGACATCATCATTTTCAGATAATTCTTCATGAAAATCTGCTGCTGGGGTATTTTGCGCAAGAATGTCAACTGAAATCTTGATTTCCAAATTCCAAAGATAATATATTTTTTTTATTTTTTATTTTTTGGCTGTGTTCATATTCTTATTCGTGAAGAATTGGAATGATTATCTGCCACCGCCCTCCCCACAAATCCCACATTTACTAAAATATTAAAGATTCTAATGCAGCATGGAATAATTGGCAAGCATCATATTTGCTAGAAAATGATGGTTAAATCTTCATATTTCTTATCTTAATTTGGTTTTTCCATTTGAAATTTGGTTCCACGTTTGATGTTGAAATAATTAACTTGTAAATATTTAACTCTCTAGAGGTATTGAGAAACTTACATTTAGCTTTTCTATAAGCATTTAAAAAGTTCTGAACCCGTTAAATTAACTTAGTAATTACTAATTAGGACTATATATTTAGCCCTTGTTTGATTTGGTAAAAATCAAATCTTTAATTGGTTTTTTTTTTTTTTAAGTTGATAAAATATATAATTGAAAAGTTAATAAAAATAGTTGGTTGAAAAAGAATTTAAAAAGAAAAAAAAAGTTTTAAGAAATGAGAACAAAACATAGCTTTTTAACTTGTGGTTCCATCCTAAAAATCAACTTACTTAGTAAAGATGTCAACTGAAAATCAACTTTTGGTTCCATCCTAAAAATTAACTTACTGATTAGTTGCTCAAAACTTTAAAGGGAGTTTATCATTCGATAGTCGATCAATGTGAAATTTATCCCTAACAGATAGTAGCCCATTTGAAAATACAAATTTTAAAATTCATGCACTCGTTTGAATCTTAATGAGATTTAATTGTTCGTTTGAACTTAACATGTTCTAATATCGTATTAAGACTTATAATTCCAGATAAAAATGACAACTTTTAGAAGATGGGTAATGAATGTGTTACTAAATGTTTGCGTGTTTATTTGAGAATAGTGATTTCATTTTAGAAGTTCGATCTTATTAAAAGATGTAACCCAAAGTAAATTATAATTTCGATATTTAATTGATAATGACACGTATTACATCATGCATCTTGCCGAACAACTAAATAATTATGTCTGATCGGTAGATGTCAATTTCCCATTGTAAAGGAATATGATATCACCAAATGAATAGGAATGGATTTTGGGGAATTTTATACAATTAGTGACAGGCAGGGATTCCTGGCTGCCCCTTTGAGAAAAGAGGGGACATTCCCATACAAGATATGAATAGGGCATGAATCATTGTAAGAGAATTAAAGAATCTCCAACAAATTGTGAAGTGGAAGGGCTATTGGATTCCATTTGATTTCGGATTTTATTCTTAGACAGTTGTGGGATATCTACTAACCCCATTTGCTTATGTGCATTCCTGACTCCACTGTTCATTATCTCATTTATTGCTTCAGCTCAACATGAATATTTGTTAGAGAACTATATTATTCCAATCGAACATCGGTTTCAATTCATTATTATGAATTCATTCAAATATACATATCAAATTCGATATCATTCAACACTGTAACTATATCAGTATTAGTGACAAGTCTAAATTTGGCAAAGAGGAAACATGGGATCTCCTTGACATGCGTAGGTTGGCATTAGTGCCCTTATACTAAAATAAATAATAATTTCTCCTATTAGAATTGTTAGCATCTAAACAGGTTAACAATTCTTAAATTTTGTTATTGTTTAGTGGAATCGCCCCCGCCTAACTTTCCTTATCCAAAATGGACAAATTATTAACATGTTATACACGTTAGTACACAAGATATAACAAGAATTTGACACGATATGATGAAGAACTTTTAATTTTTTCTATTTTATCTTTAATACTATTTTAATTGATAATAATTTAATTGGAAGTTGATTTTAGAGAACGTTGCACCTTGTAATTGACCAAACAAATTGTTGATCCGATTACTTTGTTCAATTCTCGATAATCTGCACAAAAGTCCATCGTCATATCTTTCAACTTCACAAATAAGACTCATGCTCCCTAAAGGGGTTGGACATTGTCCGAATTTTCGAGTACTTATTAATAGAATCATTGGGTTCAAATTTAATTATGAAATCGTTCGGGTTCGATTTCATACGATTCGGTTCAATTCAGTTTTCTAGTTCCATACAATAATTTTTTTTTAATATTTACAACAATGCTATATTATTTCAACTATGACACGTCGATCTTAATTCTTACAAAATAACTAAATTCAATCTTGTGATATCTTTTGCACCTATCTTTGTTGAATTCTTCATAGTTTAACTGTTAAAATCACAATAATAAGAAGATAACAAGCTCATAATAATGAAAGAAGCATAGTTGAGCTTCTAATTCGATTTCTTCATAATGACAGAAACAGTAGAATAAAATGTTTGGGTAAAACTTATATCAATTTAATTAACTTGGGTTTCATTGGAAATTAGAAATTGAAAAATCATATTTTGGGGGTTTGAGCTAATAAGTTAGCAAATTTATTTATGAAAATAAAATATTTTGACTTATTTAAGATAAAAAAAAATTAAAATTTGGGAGACTCAATTCTTATTCTAGAACCGAGAATGAATCGAATCCCGTCGGTTCTTGATTTAGATACCAGTTCGGGTATTTAACTTAAAAAGAATCGCTTGATTCAGTTCGAATCTTGTTCCGGTCCGATTATATTCAAGGGTTTTGTCCGGCCCTACTCTCCAAAATGGTAAACTAGGAAGTATAAATCCCTTAGCTAATTCATCGTTGGCCATCTAATCATCCTTGTCAATTAAGGATCTCCTTGGCAAAGCTTTTGAAAAATTAAAAAAAAAAAAAAGTTCGAATCTTGTTCCGGTCCGATTATATTCAAGGGTTTTGTCTGGCCCTACTCTCCAAAATGGTAAACTAGGAAGTATAAATCCCTTAGCTAATTCATCGTTGGCCATCTAATCATCCTTGTCAATTAAGGATCTCCTTGGCAAAGCTTTTGAAAAATTAAAAAAAAAAAAAAATT
>NC_036243.1:19349432-19355702 GCF_002742605.1 Olea europaea var. sylvestris | reverse complement strand
CAGGTGCATAAACAGAGAAAGGCACGCGGCGACAGGCGCATATGTAGTGACCAATAAATGGTGGTGCGATCTCTGTGGCGATTTGCGAAGCAGATCCACCCACTTACCTCGACAACTCTTCACAGATCCGCCGCGACGGTGAAATGAGCAGTGTTTGTGTTGTGGCGATTTTGTCGTAGTGTCTGTGGTGTTTTTGTGTGGTTTGTGTGGTGGTGGGGCTGGCGATTGGGGTGGGTAACAGCTTTGCATTGTGTTTGTATGGTGGTGGTGATGGTGGTTGTGGTGGCGATTTTGTGGTGGTTGATCTGGCGGTTGGGGTTGCTAGCAGCGTGGTGGTGATATGGTTGTGTAGGTTGTGTGTGGTGGTATTACTGTGGCAGATTTGGGGATTTTTTTTTTGGTGGGGGTTATGGTGGTGGTGGACCTGGTGGTCATTGCGGTAGACGGCAATGGTTGTGACTCACAATATTTGATATGTGACCTGAAAATTGTGAATTGTGACTCCTGACTTACAATTGATTAAGTTGTGATCGAAAAATTAATCGTGACCAATTAATTCAATAATTTGGAACAAGTAAATGGATTGTGACCAATAAAATTTTTGAATATATGACCAATGAATAATATGTGACCTGTAAAATTTAGTTATTCATGACCAACTAATTAATTGTAAACTAAATATTCGATAATTTGTGACTGGAAATAATTTGTGATCAATTAATTTGAAAATTTATGACATACAAATAAATCGTGACTTGATTTGTGACCGATGAAATTAATCGTGACCAATTAATTTGATAATTTGCAATGAATAAATGATCTGTGACCAATAAAAGTTGATTCCGTGGCCAATGAATAATCTGTGATCTATAAAAAAAATTATTCGTGACCCAAAAATAATATGTGACCTATGAAAAATTTTATTTGTGACCAAAAAAAAAAGTTGTGACCAATAAATTGATAAGTTGTGACTAAAAATTAATCGTGACCAATTAATATAATAATTTGAAATGAATATATGAGTCGTGACCAATAAAAGTTTTGATTTTGTGACTAATGAATTATTTGTGACCTATAAAGAATTTTATTCGTGATTGAAAAATAATATGTGACCTATAAAATTTTTTATTTGTGATCAAAAAATTAGTTGTGACTGTTAAATTGATAAGTTGTGACTAGAAATTAATCCGTAACTAATTAATTTTTTGATTTGTGATCGATGAACAAACTCTGACCTTCAAGATTTTTGAATTGTGATCGTAAAATAATTTGTGACATAAAATTTTTGATTTGTGACCAAAAATAATAAATTTGTAATTAAATTGTTAATTCGTGATCAAATTGTATAGATCCGTGACCTAAATATATTAAATTAATAAAATAATTAAATCATAAATAAATTTAAATAAAAATCTGATATTTCAATTTTGAAACTTATTTTCTTAATTTTGAAATATACCATACTTAATTTCTCATCTATGAAATTTTCCCTTAATTAAATTTTTGTATATTTGGAAAGAAGTGCGAATAGAAGTTTCTTGGGCCAAATATGAACTCCAAAGCACATCCATGTTTGGCTAAATCTATTTTATACGTAAATTAAATTGTGCCACGCCCATAACAAGTTCCAATGGCTTATTAGTTATTACTGAAGTCCCGTTTATTTTTGTTAAAAATTATTATTATTATTATTGTAAATTTTGATGAAAATTGATAAAATATGTAATCTAAGTTGTGGATTATATGAAATATAAAATTAAAATTAATTATTTATTTAACAAAACTTTTTGATCAAAATTGATAAAATTTGTAATCTAGGTAATCAGTGGCTTTTAAGAGAAAAGTGGAACTCTTTTGTTATTTTAAACAGAAATTAACGTCACGAGAACTCTCAAGCAATATTAGTTGGCAAGAGAGCAATAATTCAATATTATTGGATTTCTAAAGCCAATTACAAATGCTTTATTCACTCAGAAAATTTTAGTGTGGTCCAAATATCGTAGAGATTACCTAAACTTTTTGAGTAATTTAACAGAGACCTATAATTTTTCAGTCCCAAATGTTTGCTAAAATTCTAAGTTTAGTCCAAAGATGATCGTACCATAGTTGACGAACTTTTAAAATATGATGATTAAACCCATGAGTATTCAAATATAGGGACACAAGATGGCATATGAGGTGTACGATGGGTTAGACTAAGTATAGATCTACCATGGATCACATTGGATCCGCAAACCACAAGCTTCGAAAGTTAGACGTAGCTAGGAATGGTAATTAGATTCGTCGGCTAGGGTCACCTGTGGCTCAACCAGAAAAATGTTCGAGTCGGCTCGGCTCGACGCTCGGGCCAAGCCATTTTGGGGAGCCAGCCTATGTAGCTCGTTGGGCCGACTCGTGGAGAAAAATGAACTAGAAGAAGAAGAGGTAGCTGCCTCAAAAAAGGCAGCATTATGTATCATATTGAGAGAGAAAAAAAAAAAAAAAGAAGAGTTGGCTCAACAAGGCCTGAGTCAAAAGCTCAGGTCAAGCCTCGATTTTTTGGTCAAACTTTTGCTCGACTCAACTCGACTCTGGCAAAAAAAAGTTCAATTTAATTTTACTCGAGTCGAGCCAGAGTCTCGAGTTTCGACTCGTTGACATCCCTAGACGTAGCACAAGTTGTTTTTCTAGATGTACAAGCCTAGTTGGACTAAATTTAAGAATAGGTGAAATAGTGCGTTTTGAATGAGTCAGCTATTAAATTAGAACTCGTTATTGACTATGAAATTTGAGTTTAATATTTGAGAGGTCGATGTAATGATTCTTTAACACAGTAAATCTATTCCAACTTTAGTTTCCTTAAATCAAAGATGAATCACTTAATTGTTATCTCATTTAACCCCCATTTAGTACACATTAATGTAAAAATGATAATGAAAAATATAGTCATCACGGATCCCACACAAGAGATAGAAAGTCAAATATGGTGGTTTGATGTGATGAATAACGGTCATATTTTTCATTTTAATGGGCAAATAATGAGAAACGGACGAAGGCTAGATTTATTATGAGATATTGTAATAATAATAGCTTGCCATATATCAAAGCTAAGCTAGAGGCCTTTTCTTTTCATAATATATAAATATTAAGTGTAGCCACCCTTTAAGTAACTGATGAGGTTCGTGTGGAGGAATATGCACTTGTATATATGGATCGCTTGGATAGTCGGCGTTAAATTGGCATAACTTTTGCATACGGTGTCCATTTTAAGCTCATAACCACATTCCAGAAAGCTCGCAACGATTCTGGATAAATTCACAACGCTGTGATGTATGATGAATTTTGGTCGTTTGGATTCGCTTATTGGGTCGAGACGGCATTTAAAGTTTCTTAGTTTATTGTTTTCAGTATTTATTATTCTCGCTTTGTAGCCCAGCCCATTAAGGGACTACTGACCCAGTATGTTATCTATTCTTTTCGTATTTAAGACTCTGAAACGTCTCCTAGGGTTTCTAGTTGTTCATGAAATAAGAAAACGTTTGTTTCTTGAGTTCAATCCGTTCGAGTTGCTAGTATTGTGTGTTTGTAGATTCGATCTACATCAATAACCTAAAGTCTAAAGCTAACATCACCATGTGGGAATAAAATACGAATCTTTGACAAAAGAAAGACTTAGAATCGTTTTTTTCTCTCGATGACAAAGGAAGTCCCATTTATGGAGACTTAATAGGGTGACGACATTGCCATAATTAAGCATAGGATTTGTGACAGTGTAATAGGTTGTCTGGCTAAAAAGTTGGTCAAATTGTCTTTTTAAGTAACTTCTATTTATCAAAGCATCTAGTCAGTAGGTTTTTCGAAATAGTTAAAAATTGCTTTTAAGATTAAGAAAATGTTAATATGTTTGAATAGTTTCTCGAAAATAACTTTTAGAGGAAGTTGACTTAATACAATTTTCTCAAGAAGATTTATACAAGAAGAAGAAGTTTTGTTAATAACCTAAAGTCTGAAGCAAACATCAATAACCTAAAGTCTAAAGCAAACACCACGATGTGGGAATAAAATACGAATCTTTGACAAAAGAAAGACTCAAAATCGTTTTTTTTCTTCTCTCGATGACGAAGGAAGTCCTATTTATGGAGACTTAATAGGGTGACGACATTGCCATAATTAAGCATAGGATTTGTGACAGTGTAATAGGTTGTCTGGCTAAAAGTTGGTCAAATTGTCTTTTTAAGTAACTTATATTTATCAAAGCATCTAGTCAGTAGGTTTTTCGAAAAAGTTAAAAATTGCTTTTAAAATTAAGAAAATGTTAATATGTTTGAATAGTTTTTCGAAGATAACTTTTAGAGGAAGTTGACTTAATACAATTTTCTCAAGAAGATTTCTACAAGAAGAAGAAGTCTTGTCAAACGATTCAGGGTATGGTTTGCAACTTTTTTTCTACTACACATCAATTATTGATACAAGCAATCTAGGCGATTAAAAATATGTAAACAAATGCAAAGAATTCCCTTTGGTGGGGATGTCCATTAAAGGTACTTGAATTGATTTAGCATAAAATTTACGAGGTATGACTGCTCTTTTGTTGCATTCCTTAAACCAAATAAGTGATGCATTAGTCAAACATTAATATTTCTTTATTTTATTTGATGAAATGATAATATAAGAATGCAAACGAGTGATCAAGTTTAAAATACATAATAATTAAATTTAAATAGAGCATTCTTCTTCAAAAGGTTGTTGTAGTATGGTGGTGAGTATCCGATCATCACTTGGTGAATCGAATTTAATCTAGGTAAAGGAGTTATAAAACTTCTTTGTATGCAATTTCAATCTAGTATGTCACACAGGTGACGAGGGTTCGATCCCCTGCAATGGGCAAAATTTTTAATTTTGAAGCCATAAGCTTTTTGACTGAGTATAGATCTACCACAGATCACGTTGGATCCATCAAACCACAAGCTTCAAAAGTTAGACATAGCACGAGTTGTTATTCTAGATGTACAAGTCTAGGTTGGACTAAATTTAAGAATAGGTGAAATATTACCCGTTTTGAATGAGTTGATTAAATCAGAGCTCGTTATTGACTATGAAATTTGAGTTCAATATTTGAGAGTCGATGTAACGATTCTCCAACATAGGAAATCTATTCCAACGTTAGTTTCCATAAGTTAGAAATGAATTATTCAATTGTTATCTCATTTAATTTATTATGAGATATTGTAATTAAAACAGCTTGCCATATATCAAAGCAAAGTTAGAGAGGCCTTTTCTTTTCATAATATATAAATATTAAGTGTAGTCACCCTTTAAGTAACCTAAAGTCTAAAGCAAACACCACGATGTGGGATCAAAATATGAATCTTTGACAAAAGAAAGACTGAGAATTCTTTGTTTTTCTCTTGATGACAAAGGAGTCCGATTTACGGAGACTTAATGGGGGTGACAGCATAATTTAGCATAGGATTTGTGACTGTGGAATAGTTGAGATTTTGAGAGGGCTCGTTTGGTAGATTTTTAAAAAAGTCAAAAACAAATTTTGAAAATGTTTGAATACTGAAAATAATTTATTTAATTATAAGAGTTTTTAAAGGGAATTAAGTGCCTGTTTGTCATTCTTTAACATTTTAAATTTAGATTATTTGCTACAGTATCATTCTTCATCACACATTCACAAAATAAAATATTATAAATACAATTAATAAAGTTTCTTTATTTTTTAACTACACGTCCTCCAAAAAATACTATTCAAAACTCTTTGATTTCCAAAATAATATGTGACAAACGGGAACTAATTTAAAGTAACTTTTTCATGAAAATCTTCTTAAAAAATAGGAGTCTTGTCAAACGATAATAATGTACGATATGCAACTGATTTTCTACTACACATCAATTATTGATACAAGCAGTCTAGGCGATTAAAAATAAGTAAACAAATGCAAAGAATTCCCTCTGGTGGGGGTGTCCATTAAAGACACTTGAATTGATTTAGCATAAAATTCACGAGGTATGACTGCTTTTTTGTCGCATTCCTTAAACCAAATAAAAGTGATGCATTAGTCAAACATTAATATTTCTTTATTTTATTTGATGAAATGATAATATGTGAAGGAAAAAATGTTTAAGATACATAATAATTAAATTTAAATAGGAGCATTCTTCTTCAAAAAGTTGTTGTAGTATGGTGACCGGTATCTGACCATCACGTGGTGATTCAAATTTAATCTAGGTAAAGGTGCTATAAAACATTTTTGTATGTAATTTCAATCTAGTCTGTCACGCAGG
>NC_036243.1:19337728-19342365 GCF_002742605.1 Olea europaea var. sylvestris | reverse complement strand
TTTCTAGGTAATTTTTCCAATAAATAATGGAGAGTCGTATTGATCTTTTCTCATAATTTCATTGGCCCAAAGAGTAGTTTTAGGGCCTAATTAGCAAGATAAAGTCCATTATTTCTCTAGGAAAATTTATGTAAAATGTAAGAGCCACCAAAAAAAAAAAAAAAGGATGATTAAAATATGCATGCTCTTCGTTAAAGTGGAATTTTAGTTTGAGTTTTCAAATTTTCTTTTAGAATGCGTTTGATTGCCAATATTTTCATTGGAAAATGTCTTTTTCCCACCTAAATTCTCATTTTTGTGTTGTTTGATTGATATTTTTTTCATGAAAAATATTTTTCCACTTTTAGTCATGTGATCAGATTTTCCTAGAAAACAAGAAAAATATTTTCTTTGAGTAGAGTAGAATTTTATTTTCCATGGAATTCAAACTTTCCAAAAATTCCATTTTATCAAGTCTTCCACCTACTCACGTATTTAATCTCGTTCTCTCCCATTTCCCATGTACAAAATCCTCTCTCATCGCACAATATACCCAACCCAGAAAGACGGAAGAAAAAACCGGAAAGAAAGAAGACGAAACCAAATCGTCACACAAACAAACTAGGAAGAAGGAAGAAAAATCAAGTACCCGATCGAATCACTACTTCCATATCCACCCTATTCACTGCAAAAGGTCGACACTGCGCCTTTGATTGTGTCAATTATAGTTTGTTTCACAACATTTTAAAAAATTGCAGTATGTTGTTCAGTGTGAATGTCTTTTATGTATTTTTCCCCATAAATAAGTTTATTGGATCATAATCTACATATTAATTGTGTAAAATGTTTACTCTGGTTCAGTTTGATGTTGAATGTGCTCAATTATTTTCCTAAAAATTGATGGTTTGTGATTTACAGCACCCGTTATAGTTGTATATTAATTTTCATCCTTGGATATGTGTTAGTTTTGTGTCTCAATAACTTAAATATGGTTTGTGATTACATTTTTGATGCCATTATTTTCAAAGTTATTCCTCCTAAATATGTAAGTTGCCAACAGGCTGTGCAAATACCATTGATTTTGCCAAATTATCAAAAATGACTTGTAATTCGTTTTGAAGCATAAAAATATGTTTGGAATCAATTAATTGTAGAATTTGACTTCTGTACTCGTGTTCTGTATCACTTTGTCCCTCGCGTGTCCTCGGTGTGGTGACGAGGTTTCTTATCTGTTGTGCTGATTCACTTTTACTCTTTTGACATATAGTTTTGCTTGATGCTTGCATTACTAGCTTCCTTGCCATCTACCTATGGAGACTTAGATGGCCATGTAATATATATTGATGTGGAATCCAATAGTTCAACAAAGTACTTATTGATCCGACTGTACTAATTTCTATGCTTTACCATGAATAGATTTCTAGAATCTTATAGTCACACTCTGCCTTTATTTTCAAAATGATAGAAATGGGGTTTGACAGTTTTCCAGAAATATTTCACACGAAAGGAATGGCAAAAGAGACAAACATGTTCAGTGTTCTGTACTTTATCTTTCTCAATTCATTCCTTGATGTCTGTGATGGGTATGAGATGATATAATGTTTCAGCCCTTTTTATGGTGGTTCAAGATAACCAAGAAATGGGTTTATCTGTATATTATGTTAAGGGCTATTAATTTAGTTAGATCAAGAATTAGAATATCAATTTCAAGTTTAACCATAATGCTCATATCCTATGTTGGCTGAGGACATGACTAATAATTTTTAGGGTTATTACTTGCAAATACCATGTTTTTATATAGAGATTGACGTGCCATCAAAATTATTTTGTAATTTGTCCACAACTGTGAGTAGTCATAGGGATTGAACCTTCCACTTTAAAATGCAGTTTTAAGTTCCTCTTCAGCTACAAATAGATTTTTCCTCACCTGCCTTGATTGCCTTTACTATTTTCTTCAACCTTCTAATATAAGAATACTTAAAAGATGCATGCAGACTCCATTCTAAATCTATCAGGTTTTTTATTTCCCTGAATAATGTTTCAGAATTATTTCTTTGGTAGTAACTGAGATTGTATCAATATTATTCCAAATGACTAAATATATTATTCATCTTGTATAAATATAATACGTAATATATATGTAAATTTTATTTCACGTGATAGTTCGTAATATGGCTACAACAAGGAATCAACGTTAATGCGAACGACAACATTTAGGTTTATTTTAAATTATGGTCATACAAGTAATTGTGATATATAATGATATTAGGCATCGGGAACAATATCTTCCTAGAGCTCCTCTCACTAATTGGGATTCAGAAAGGGAGATGACACTTACATGAATGTTTGGTACGAGTGATACGATATGTCGTCATTCACCTTGGATGAAAATAGGTCCATTTCAAAGATTGTGTGCTCATTTGCGAACTTATAGGTTGTTTGATAGTAAGTTTGTCCGAATTGAGGAACAAGTGGCTATTTTTCTAAACACCGTCGGGCAAGACCAACGTAATCGAGCTGGACTTTACTTTTTTTCGATCTAGTCAAATAGTGAGTTTTTACTTCCACATAGTCTTAATGCGTGTCTTAGACCGTATAGAGATGTTGTGATTAATGCCACTTCTCATAACTCTCCATACGAGAAGGAAAATTTGAAGCCATGGTGCTCATTTTTTCAGATTCAAGGTTTGTGGTTATTTCATTATATCTTAGAACTTCAATGTTATAATATTTTGAAAATTATTCTTTTTTAAAGGATGTTGTCGGGGCAATAGATGGTACACACATTACTGCGAACGTCTCTTTAGACGAGCAAGCTAGGTATAACAATAGAAAGCAAGTAATTCCTCAAAATGTTTTGATAGTTTGCACATTTGATATGAAATTTACATATGTGCTTGTCGATTGGGAGGGATCAGCACATGATGGTCGATTGTTAAAGAGTGCAATATTATGCCAAGGGCATAAGCTAGCAATTCCTTTTGGTAAGTCGTATTACTAATTTGAAAAAGAAAATCTTACACATACAAGTTATAATAATTAAATAATTACTACGTAATAATAACTGTAACAGGTAAATATTATCTTGTCGATGTCAGTTTCCCATTGGTTTTGTGATTTCTTACGCCATACTATGGGACTCGTTATCATTGTAGAGACATTGAGGGTCAACGTCTTGAAAGTAGCAAGGAGTTATTCAATTTTCGACATTCATCTCTACGTAATGTCATTGAGAGGACAATTGGTTTGCTGAAAAAAAGATTTGCATATTTGAGAAATCAACCCTACCACGACATTGACACAGAAGCAAAGATAGTCCTTGCTTATTCTGCCATCCACAACTTCTTAAGGATTGATGACATAGAAGATATTTGTGAAGAGGACTTAGTTAGTAGCGATGACGAGGTTAACCTTACACACTGTTGATGTACCTAAAGATGAAACTCCAAATGCTCACATATCTTTCACATCTCCAGAAGCATGGTCTAATAAAAGGAATACAATTGCTGTGTTAATGTGGGCTGATTATCGTCCTAATCAGCTAGATGTAGCAGTTGATTTCGATTGAAGTCTAATATTTTATTTATTTATTTATGTTTCTATGTAATGGAACTAAACTTGACACACTTTCATATTTAGCTATTGCTAAGAATAAAGATGTACTGATATTAGACAGTTTTTTTCACGTCCTTGTGTAATGTTTAACATAAGGTTGCTAGAGTTTTAAATGTTGTAATTGGATTTGATCTTATTCGTTTCAAATTGTTGACATACATTATTTTTACCTGTTTGTATTTAATAGTCAACCATAAACTTTTAATCTTACCATACAGATTTCATAGCACATAATCGACAAAACACTACGACACCGTTTCGAGTTCCTAGACCAACCATCAATTCAGATGTGGAGGAAATAAGCTCAACCCAAGTGGATCCCAATTCGAGGAATCGTCACGTGCGTTGGAGTGATGCAATGGACAGTTGTATGATAACTACACTTTTACATCAGGAGTTGGTTGGTCACAAAAGGAATGACAATGGGTTTTCATCATTTCACGTTTCCAAAGCAATTGAGAGCGTGCATAACAGATGTTGAGTCATGGTCTCAGATAAGAATGCGAGGGTGCGATTGAAGACTTTAAAAAAGAATTTTTCGAAGTTCGCAATTGTTGAGTATGAGTGATTTTGGGTTAGATCCTGACACTGGACGTGCCACAGCTGATGTTCTAGCTTGGGAGAGTTTTTGAAGGTACAATATGTCATCAACCAACAAAATTATTAGGCATTTAATATTAGTACAGTATCTTTTGACATTGACTATGCATAACACATATTCCACTCTTTTTTCCTTTCTAGGAAGAACCAGTATTCGGAATTTGGAGGACCAAACTATGTCCTTATTATAATGATATGAATGCTATCTTTGGAAATGACTCGGCTACGGGAGATCGAGCTGTAATTGGCAATGATAATTTATCTCTCATTCTTGGTATGTTAAAGATCGTAAATAATTTTTTTTTTATTATTCATATTATATGAAAGATCCTGACGAGTTCTTTTTTTTCAGATGAAAACATGAACGATGTTAATGGTCAAAACGAGGGGATAGATCCAAGCCCAGTCCACGTTCCTAAGCGTAACGTTGAAGGAGAAACCAA
>NC_036243.1:19329458-19330765 GCF_002742605.1 Olea europaea var. sylvestris | reverse complement strand
TACGTCACTCACTAACATAACTCTTAAACTTTGAAAAATATCGAGTTTACAATAAATAATGTACAACATTTTTCAAAATTCAATGAGTAATATACAATATCTTTAAAAGTTCAGTGAGTGATGTACAATATTTTTTGAAATTCAGTGGTCAAAACTCTATATTTTAAATTTCAATGAGCAGTTGAATACATGAATCTAAGTTTAGTGACCAATACTCGACATTATAGACTTCAATGACCAATCAAACACATGGACCTAAGTTGAGTGACCATTGAAACAATTAACTTGTATTGTTGGATTTCTAAAGCCAATTAAAGGCTTTATTCACTCAGGATATTTTAATGTGGTCCAAATATCATAGAGATTACCTAAACTTTTTGAGTAATTTAACAGAGACATATAATTTTTCAGTCCCAAATGTTTGCCGAAATTCTAAGTTTAATCCAAAAGATGATCGTGCCATAGTTGACGACCTTTTAAAACACGATGATTAAACCCATGGGCCATGAGTATTCAAATATACGGACACAAGATGGCATATGAGGTGTACGATGGGTTAGGCTGAGTATAGGTCTACCATGGATCACATTGGATTCGTCAAATCACAAGCTTCAAAAGTTAGACGTAGTTAGAGATGACTATTGGACTCGTCGACTCTGGTCACCTGTGGCTCAGTCAGAAAAAAGTCGGAGCCGGTCCGACTCGATGCTCAGGCCAAGCCATTTTGGGGAGTTGATCTGTGTAGCTCATCGGACTGGCTAGTGGTGAAAAAAAAAAGAGAGAGGTAGCTGCCTCAAAAAAGGCAGCACTATGTATTATATATATAATAGAGTTGGGTCCACAAAACCCGAGCTGAAAGCTTGGATTAAGCCTCGATTTCTTATTCGAACTTTTGCTCGGCTTTGGCCAAAAAAAGTCCGATTTAATTTTACTCAAGTCGAGTTTGAGCCTTGAGTTCCAACTCATTGACATCTCTAGACGTAGCACGATTTGTTTTTCTAAATGTACAAGCCTAGGTTGGGCTAAATTTAAGAATAGGTGAAATATTGTTCTTTTTGAATGAGTCGACTATTGAAATCTACTCCAACGTTAGTTTCCTCAAATCAGAGATGAATCACTCAATTGTTATCTCTATTATGAGATATTGTAATTGTTGACACATAAAAATTCAGTCCAAATCGAACGGTCCAAGGAACGAAGTCCAATTGAAGGATCCTCAAATCAAATAGCCCAAAGAACGAAGCCCAATCAAACAATTCAAGATGAAGGCCCTAATAAGCAGGCCCAAAAACGCGGTAACGCCATCG
>NC_036243.1:19321144-19327499 GCF_002742605.1 Olea europaea var. sylvestris | reverse complement strand
CTACGGGAGATCGAGCTGTAATTGGCAATGATAATTTATCTCTCATTCTTGGTATGTTAAAGATCGTAAATAATTTTTTTTTTTATTATTCATATTATATGAAAGATCCTGACGAGTTCTTTTTTTTCAGATGAAAATATGAACGATGTTAATGGTCAAAACGAGGGGATAGATCCAAGCCCAGTCCACGTTCCTAAGCGTAACGTTGAAGGAGAAACCAACAAAATTTGATGACAACGTGTCCAACCCAAAGATAAGAGTCTCATAGCCCTATCAAGCATTGCTGAATCGTAAAAAAAAATTGCTAATGCTATGGAGATTCAAGCAACTTTGGATACATTAAACCACATCAATTGGCAATTGGTTCTAGAAAAATTACAAAGCATGGACATTGAGACGCGCAACATAATGCAAGTCATGAAAGTATTTCGATAGGATGAGAGTCTGGCTAGAGTTTTTATGAGCTTGACTGATGAAGAATTCATGCGTGATTTGGTCCTTGAGAATATTGGTTGTGATCCGCCTCCACTACTTTAAGATGGCATGATTGGATAATTCAACAAACACATATAAAAGTATGATATCTATGTTGAATTGCTACTTTCTGGTAATAGAGATTTTTTTTTTAATTTTTTTTTTCACTTTTTGTTCTTCAGTTCTACGCTGGACATAATCTCATCATTGTTTATTTCATTATCTCATAATTACTTTTCATTGGAATGAAAAATAATTCATTCTCGTAAATGAGTACAAATTTGAATTTCTGAGGTTGTTTTCCTTATTATTATAAATTTTATTATTATCTATAATATTAACGTCAAAATACGACTTCTTTAGAAAAATATAATCAGTGATATTAGTCAATATATTTAATTGTGAAGGGACCATTATTTAGTACATTAAAAAAATTGACTGACTTGTCATGGAATAATGACAATTTCCATGGAAAAGGGGGTAATTTGCATAGAAAATAGAGTCCGGCTCCCTGTCCCGGGTTGGGGACAGGTGGCGCCTCCTATTGGAGGGGCGCTGCCCCTGCCCAGCTCCCCTCCAATAGGGGGGCGCCATGTGGTGCCCCTGTCTTCCTCTCTGTCCCCAACCCGGGACAGGGAGAATTATTCTAGAAAATAATGGCCGTCAAAGATGGAAAAATTCAATATTTTCTAGGTAGAAAATTAGGTCAATTAAACTCCTTTAATTAACAATTTCCATAAAAATAATTTTTAGACAATTGAATTACTTTAAAAAAAAAATTCCATGCAAATTTCATTCTTCCAATCAAATGCACCCACCTCTTAAATACATCACCACTCTATACTCCAATCAGTCTGGAATCAAGGCTAGGTCAATACATGCATCATTTCACATTGCACAATAATGACATTAAACAAAATTTTGTAACATAAACAAGTGAGCTGAAATAAAAGATTATTAAGAAAAAAAAAAAGTGACTAGAAATCTTTGCATGAATGGAAAGATTACAAAGAGAATGAAACTCCTACACACATTCAATCACCTTCTCCTTTTTATTTAATCACAACTAATTTCATATAATTTGTGTGTTAAGCAACAAGCCTCTTTTTCTTGCCTGCTCTTATTATAATTTAAAAGGTAGAAACATTTTGGGCATTAAAAATCTAATTCAATAATAATATAGGACACATTTGGCAGAAATTTTTAGCTAGTAGATTTTGATTTTTCAAAAGTTCTGCAAAATGGGGCCTTATTAAAGCCATAAACCAATTTTGTGGGCCTCACACGTTGCAAAACTAACCTTGGACGTGCATGGTTGCAAGATTTGGATTTAACATATGAATTTAATTAAATAAAAATCAAGAAATGGACCCTATAAATAGACAACGTTCTCCCGTAATTAAAGCCACTCCCCCATTTACACAAATCTTTTCCTGTTTTTCTTCTCCACAATGCTAATGGTGGCTAGCCAAAGAATCTCTTCTCTGCTACTGGCCCTGTTCTTTATAGGTAAATTCGATCAATTCTTCAGTTTTTCGACAAAATTAATGTTGCATTTTGTTCTGTTTATGAATATTTGTTTTTGAAAAATAAATTCGCAGGAACCACAGTTGTTTCAGCCACAGTTTTCACGCTTCAAAACAGTTGCAGTTACACAATCTGGCCGGGGACACTCTCCGGTAATGGAGGCGCCATTCTTGGCGATGGCGGCTTCGCTTTAGCCCCCGGAGGAACCAGCCAACTCCCCGGCCCGCCGGGTTGGTCAGGCCGTTTTTGGGCCCGAACAGGTTGCAACTTCGACGAAGCCGGGAACGGAAAATGCATAACTGGTGATTGCGGCGGCACATTAAAATGCAACGGTGGTGGCCAAACGCCTGTGTCCCTTGTCGAATTCACACTTGCAAGTGACAACACGGGGAAAGACTTCTACGACGTTAGCCTCGTCGATGGCTACAATGTGGGCCTCGGTGTCCATCCCTCCGGCGGCTCCGGCGATTGCCAGTACGCCGGTTGCGTAGCCGACCTCAATGGAAGCTGTCCTAAAGAATTACAAGTGACAGACTCGGCCTCCGGTTCGGTAGTGGCGTGTAAAAGCGCGTGCGCCGCCTTTAACACTGCGGAGTATTGCTGCACCGGCGAAGACTCGATGCCAGTGACTTGCCCGCCGACACAGTACTCTCAGATGTTCAAGAATGCTTGCCCGACGGCTTATAGTTATGCGTACGACGATGCTTCAAGTACATGCACATGTTCGGGTTCGGATTATTTGATCACATTTTGTCCCACAATTTCGTAAATTACAATTAATTCATGGTTGATGCTTATTATGAAACATACAATAAATTACATCAAAAACTTGATTATGTTGAGTTAATTTTTAAATTTTGTGCATTTTCATAAATAATTACTTTATAAATCTAAATAAATTACATAATTAATTTTAAATTGTAGTAAATTTGTTTCTTGAAGGGAGGAGACAAGAGCCATGGTCAGTGTATAAGATTATTTAATTATTTTAATATAATGAAAGATTAGATGAAAATTATAGAAAAATGTTGACCAAGTTTTGTACTTGTCTAGAGAGTCCAAAGCACACAGACTTGTACCATGAGGCTTTTTTATGATCGTTGTGAATCAATTGTATGCGAATAATTAGACTTGTTTTTAACCGAAATTCCAACTTTCTTACATTTCTCAAGTTTAAAAACACACTTCTGATGAAACACCGCATTGCAAATTCATGTCTATGCATTAAAAAACTTTATTAGCAACACTTTCCTTTCCTTAAAAATAACACGTTATGTCTCGATGAAAATCATCATGTAATGTGACACTTGATGTAATATAAAATAATAATATCAATTAAAATATAAAATTTGCTCGATTGACTTATCATTTGATATCAACAGAGAAATTATTACAGTGGGTAACATGTAAAATTATTCTTAAACCTGTCGCTAGAGATGGTAAGAGAATACAAAGGAAAACTAAAATAGATTATCATTTTTTTGTACACATGCTTCAAGAATATCACTCACTCTATAGTAAATCATTCAAAGTCGCTAGGAAGTCAATGAGTGACATTTTAATACTCCTGAAAGACCACGTACAATAAGCTGACTATTTTAATTCATCAGAAGCCAAGTGTCCATGCCTCCCCCCTCCTTTGTTCTCACTAACCCAATAACATAAGACAGAAATCTTTGAAACTCTTTCGCCATTACTTGAAGATAACAAGCTCATAATAATGAAAGAAGTATAGTTGAGCTTCTAATTCGATTTCTTCAAAATGACAGAAGCAGTAGAATAAAATGTTTGGATAAAACTTAAATCAATTTAATTAAGTTGGATTTCGTTGGAAATTAGAAATTGAAAAATCATATTTTGGATTTGAGCTAATTAGTTAGCAAATTTATTTATGAAAATAAAATAATTTCACTTATTTAAGATAAAAAAAAATTAAAAATTTGGGAGACTCCATTCTTATTAGGTTATTAATATGATTCTTGTTCTAGAACCAAGAACGAATCGAATCCCGTCAGTTCTTGATTGAAGTACCAGTTCGGGTATTTAACTTAAAAAGAATCGCTCGATTTAGTTCAGATCCTGTTCTGGTCCGATTATATTCGGGGGTTTTGTCCGGCCCTACTCTCCAAAATGATAAACTAGGAAGTACAAATCCCTTAGCCAATTCATCGTTTGCCATCTAATCATCCTTGTCAATTAAGGATCTCCTTGGCAAAGCTTTTGAAAAATTAAAAATCGTTTCTAAGATTAAGAAACTACTTTTGAACATATTTGGATAATTTTTTGAAAATATTTTTTATGATTAAAAACGCTTTTAAAGAAAGCTGGTATAAGGTAATTTTCTCAAAAAACTCATCTACAATGAATAGAAACAAAAGTAAAACTCATAAGAAACGGGCCCTTAATAATTGGTGTTTATTATAAATAAATATTTAATCATTGATGTGATATTTTTTTCTTGCTTATATAAGAGTATATTGGGTCATGAGATTGACACTAGGTTTCAAAATATTATTGATGGTTGGACAAATGAAATTACATAAGCCCACTACAATGTTAATAGACCCATTGATGATGGCATTTTGGTGACAAACTGTTACTTTTATGCGATGACTTCCACACATTAGCCATTAAGAGACTGGAAAAATATATGGAAATGTCGTAAGATGAAAATGACACAACTTAACTATTTATTTTGCAATAAGGGTTCTTTCAATTTTAGGAGGAGCCTCCGACTTTGATTCGCACCATCTTTTAACTTGTATATGTATTTCGTATAAAAATTTAATTTTTTATATTACACTGAGTAAGTGCATTTACACATGCTTAGAAATACTTTAAAGTAGTTAGATTAGCAATCATGTTACTTGTACACAATTTGACTGACAACTTAATAAACAATCATGTGAGTTAATACACATCGTATCCATTCATTTCAAAAATTGTTTTTGAAATAAGTGATAAAGATCTTTCCAACACAAACATTGTCAACCTTGTACAACTAGCTTAATTGGTAAGTTTGACATGACTTTTGAAAATTTCCTGAAATTTTTTCTTTAATTAGGGCACGTTTGGTTTGTATTTTGATTTTGAGTTTTGAGTTTATTTTCTATTTTCTAATTTGAATTTTTGTTTTAAGATTTTTAAAAACGCGTTTACTTTGTCATTTTTAAAATTATTTCTCAAAACTGAAAACTATAAAACACATTTAATTTGAAATTTTGCAAAATTGTTTTATGACATTTTATTTCATTAAATTTGATTTCTCAGTAAAAATGAAATAATTTTATGTTAATATATTATCAAGTATTATATACATTTTAAAGTTGGTGAAGACGATGAATTAACATAAAAAAAAAAAAAAGGAATTTTAGTGCAATCCTAATACGAAGGTGACAACACTATTAAACAAATCAATACTCAATAAGTGAAGATGATGAATTGATCTTTGTGGCAATTGTTTTGGACATTAGGAAAACATTATGGTTAATGAATGTTCCTTTTCCTACCACCTATTTTATCCTAATGGTATATCTTTTTAAATCTTTTGTTGACTATAAATATTAATCTAATGGATTAAAAGTTTTTAAATTAATACATCTACAAGTAAATTAATGTTTCCTTACTAACATATTTGGCCCTGCTTTTAAAATGTCTATGTTGTAAAACTACATCCGCATTAATATGTGGGACTAAATATGTTCGTGTTTAAGCTTTATTCTTTAGAATTCAGTTTTATCCAAATTCATTTTCAATTACACATTCTCTCAATGAAATAATTACACGTGAATTTGAAAATTCTTCCTACTTTTTAATCACATTTTCTCAAAAAAATCAATTTTTACAAAATTTATTCTCGAAAAATGGGCTCAGATAAGGGATTAATTAAAATTTTGTATATTTGGAAAGAAGAACGATAGAAGTTTCTTGGGCCAAATATTAACTGCAAAGCACATCCATGTTTGGCTAAATCTATTTTATGCGTAAATTAAATTTTGCCACGCCCATAACAATAAGTTCCAATGGCTTATTAGTTATTACTGAAGTCCCGTTTATTTTTTTTTACAAAATTTATTCTCGAAAAATGGGCTCAGATAAGGGATTAATTAAAATTTTGTATATTTGGAAAGAAGAACGATAGAAGTTTCTTGGGCCAAATATTAACTGCAAAGCACATCCATGTTTGGCTAAATCTATTTTATGCGTAAATTAAATTTTGCCACGCCCATAACAATAAGTTCCAATGGCTTATTAGTTATTACTGAAGTCCCGTTTATTTTTATTAAAAATTATTATTATTATTATTATTATTATTATTATTATTATTATTATTATTATTATTATTATTATTATT
>NC_036243.1:19315054-19315499 GCF_002742605.1 Olea europaea var. sylvestris | reverse complement strand
TCCACCAGTGTTGGTGTCACCAATCCAAGGACGGCCAATGAAAGTGTATGTATCCGCTGAAAAAGAATCAATAGTTGGAATAGTCACACATGAAGACCAATTTGGTGAAGAAAGGGCAATTTACTATTTAAGTAGACGGTTAACAAAATGTGAATGTAATTACTCTGCTATCGAAAAATTATGTCTGGCATTGTATTTCACATGTACAAAATTAAGGGCTATTTACGACCCGTAACCGTTTATTTAATTTCTAAAGTAAATTTAGTTAAGTATATGTTCTCGCGCCCTATTTTACACCAAAGGATAGGCCTTTGGACATTAGCTTTATCAGAATTCGAGATACAATATATACCCCAAAAGGCAGTAAAAAATCAGGCTTTGGCTAACTTTCTAGCCAATCATCCATGCCTTGACATGCCTGAAGAAATTGAATTAAAAATCAATT
>NC_036243.1:19313299-19314947 GCF_002742605.1 Olea europaea var. sylvestris | reverse complement strand
TAGCATTAATTAATCCTTTAGGGATTTGCTACAAGTTTGCATTCACTTTAGACGGAATGTACACCAACAATCAGGCCAAATATGAAGCCTTAATTGTAGGCCTAGAACTAATGATAGATATGGGAAGAAGAAATGTGATTGTTAGGGGCGATTCTCAATTGGTAATCCACCAATTGATTGGTGATTTTAAATGCCAAAGTGATTCCATTATAAGTCAACATGAGATCGCCCAAGAATTGTTAGAAGAATTCGACCAAGTAGAAATTCAATGCGTTAATAGGATATACAATGACGTGGCAAATGAGTAAGCCCAAATGACCTCAGGGTACTCAAAGGTTTTGAATTGGAAGTCTACTTGTGAGTATGGAATTATATTGCCCGTGACTCAAAGAAGGGCGAGAAAGATTGAACTTCACTGCATACAAGATGGAGATGCAATGGATTGGAGAACAGAGATTAAAAGGTTCCTTAAAGAACCTAATGGAGGAATTAGCAGGAAAATGAAGTTGTGTTTGCTAAACTATACACTAATAAATGTAGAGTTGTTTAAGAAACGCTCTGATAGTGTATTACTAAGGTGTGTAAGTTTGCAAGAAGCCAAGGTGATCATGGCTGAAGTGCACGAAGGGATATGTGGAGCTCATCAAGCTGGCCAAAGGATGAGATGGTTAATTATCAGGAGTGGATATTTTTGGCTAAAGATGGGAGAATTATGCGTTCAGTATGCAAAGAGTTGTTTAACATGCCAAAAGCATGGTCCAATACAAAGGGCGCCAGCACGAGAGATGGCACCTATTATTAAACCTTGGCCGTTCAAGGGTTGGGCGATAGACTTGATAGGGAAGATTTATCCCTCATCGTCCAAGCAGCATACTTTTTTTATAGTTGCAACCGACTATTTCACCAAATGGGTAGAGGCGATACCTTTGAAAGAGATCACCCGGAAGAATGTTATAGAGTTTATCCGTGATCACATCATTTATAGGTTTGGAATTCCACAAACGTTGATGGTAGATCACAGAACATCTTTGAATGGGGATCAAGTGAACAAATTTTTGAGCGAGTTTGGGGTTAAATTAGTAAACTCCACATCATATTACGCTCAATCCAACAGACAAGCGGAATCTTCTAATAAGATTCTAAAAAATATCATCAGAAAGACGATAGATGAAAATGTCAGAAATTGGCACGAATGTCTGAACAAGGCCTTATGGGCTTATAGAACATCACCTCGGTCAAGTATCAAAGTTACTCCTTTCCAACTTATTTATGGACAGGAGGCCGTTTTGCCTATGGAAATCAATGTGCAATCGATTAGAGTGTGCTTGCAACATAACTTGAATGATGATGAGTATGCCGAATCACTAGTTCAAAATTTATTAGGGTTAGACGAATTAAAGTTGGACGTCTTAGATAGATTGTAAGTTCAAAAACAAAGAATGGTTGAGTTTTATAATAAAAAAGTCATAGCCAAGTCGTTCAGCCTGGGTGAACTAGTTTGGAAGACGATACTCCCTTTGGATAGCAAGGATCCAAAGTACGGGAAGTGGTCGCCCAATTGGGAAGGACCATACAAAATAAACAGTGTGTTGCCCAATGGAGCGTATCACTTGGAAGATTTAGATGGCACCAAGCACGTGAGATTCAT
>NC_036243.1:19310784-19312272 GCF_002742605.1 Olea europaea var. sylvestris | reverse complement strand
TTCAATCATGACTTCGGAAGAGATTTCTTTCAACTTGTCCTCAGCCTTATTGATCTCCATACGCAAAGACTCTTTTTCAGATACGGCTGGAAGATATTGAGTACTTTTTGCCTTTAGTTCAGCATTCTTGGCCAGCAAAGAAAGGATCTCGGAGTGGATAACCTTCAACGTCGCTTTAAAATCGGCAGAAAGATTGAGCGGCGGAAGCGTCAGTGCTTACTCCAACTTCGCATTCAAATGCTCAAGTTTATCCTTGTGTCTTGCAGCACTAGCCCTACCAATGTCCATATCCATGAAGGACACGTACTCAAATATCGACTGCTTCAGGAACTTCAAATCTTCCTCTGAAGAAGTAGCAGGACGATCAGATGGAGCAGGGCGAGACGTCTTGACTTGCCCCCAGGAAGCGAACAAGTTTTGGATAGAACGTACAATCTTGTCAGCATCCTGCAAAGAAAATTGCTAATATTAAAGATTCTCACTACAACGAACAAAATAGAAATAAAAGTGAAGCAAAGATTACATCATCAACAATCGTGGAAGATGGCATGTCCTCAGCCAAGTCTGCCACCAATGACTCCTCCATTCGTGAGGACTTCCCCTTGTCTGAGCGAGAAGATGTTGCCACAACGGGCAGACTCATAGGAGTGTCTGCAAAATTCAAGAGCAACAAATCAGAAACCAATAACACAAGCAAAGGTAAGGCATCAAAAAACTGAATTACCTTCTGCTTCAATGTTTGGGGGATTGACGCCCTGGGAAGAAGGTGGCTCATCCATGGGTTGTGATGAGGATTCTGGGACTGAAGATGTCTCTTTAAGCGTAGTCCCCTCATCAACCAGTTTGGAAGAAGCAGCCTCAGCAGAGGATGATGGAGCAGGAGCTGTCGATGCCAAAACCTTTGAAAGAGAGGCTGAAATTTTCTGAGAAGTCCAAAAAAATCATCAGCACACAGAAAAGTTTCAAGTATGGAAAAGTATGCTTGTGAGTAAACCAATTTAATTACCTTCCTCCTGACGATAAGAGGGGTATCATCATCATTATCAACATCATCCTCCAGAATGGGAGATTCTGAGGCTAGCCGTTTGTGGCTTGGGGCACTCTTGGCTGTAATAGGCTTGGCAGGGAGAGAAGAAGATGGACGAGTAGACTGTTTAGCGCGACGAGGAGGAGAAGGACTCCGGATGGACAAAGGAGTCACTAAAACAGGAGGAGGGGAAGAAATGCTCAGCTAGACTAGTGAATGAAAGGCACGATTGGCATCAGTCGCAAATAATCTGCGCTTCACTGACGGTCATAGCTGTTCAAAAAGAGGATGGATGGCGTGACTAGAATTGAAGGGGGCTAATGAAATATTGCTGGTTAAAAGAAGATTGCGAGCATTTATAACCTCTGCCTCCGCCTTATTAATAATATGAAAATGGTCAATTAAATTTTTTGAATAGCAAAGAGAAACAGGCCAAGTTTGGCCGAAACCAAGTTGGCGAG